>NC_061111.1:160445216-160446162 GCF_002878395.1 Capsicum annuum | reverse complement strand
TATATATATATATATATATATATATATATATATATTATTTTTATTTTATTTTATTTTTTCTTTCTTCTTCATCACCATCCCAAAATACTCTCATAAAAAGCTTCAACAACTCTTCAATGGCTACATCTCTTTATCTTCCTCATCTGTATTTATCTTCCAAACAAGCAATATTTGCTCTCCGCCTTTCCATCTTTACCATTTTTCTTAGTGACAAAACATCAAACACTTTGTCTTCATCATTACACTCTTCTTCAAACTCTTCCTTCTCATCATCCAATTCCAATAAACCACTATTTTTTTCCTCTTCTAAGTTCAAATTCATCAACAACTCAATCTTACAAGACTTTATCTTTTCACTACATTTTCCATCAAAATCATTTTTGGAACAACACCCATTTCTCAATTCACTTGATTTCCCACAAAAATCACAAAAAAATGGTTCCAATCCTTACAATACCAACTAAATTGCAAAACCCTCAATCCCAAATCAAACAACAACAACTCCAAAACTTTATACAATTGTCCAAGCTACCCAAACGTCAAAAACTCAAATCCCTAATCAGCATTCAAACTCAAATACTTCAGGGATTCAACACAATCCATGAAAACAAAATCCAAAAATCTCTTATTGAATTCAAAAATTGAACACAAAATGAACAAGAAATATAAAAGACAAATAATCTGATGTGGGTATCAATGTTTTATATGGCACTGTTCCAAAATACAGAAATTTAAGCACAAAAAAACTAACAATGAATAATACTTCTTTTTTAGTTTCTAAAAAACAGAAATTGTTGATTTTTCATAGTATTCATTGCAGCTCCGTCGATCGGAGCTCTGAGAGACGACCGTAGATTAAGGGTCCAAAAGTTAGAGAGAAGATAGAAGGTATATTAGGTTATTAAAGATGTAGAGAAAGAGAATATATATATATATATATATATAT
>NC_061111.1:160202497-160445116 GCF_002878395.1 Capsicum annuum | reverse complement strand
ATTTTTTTAATATAAAAATATAATATTACGTGGAAATTACGTGGCATGACATGGCAGGTGCGTGTTGCTCACTTTCCATTACACATCTGGGTGTGAGTTTTCGGGGGATAACAATTTCATTTTTAAAATGTTCAGGGGTGTCATAGGACCCCTGCAAAGTATAAGTGTGTAGTTGAGATTTGGGGCAAAGGTTGGGGGCTCTTGGCCATTTTCTCTTTTGAAATATATAACAAATAAATTTTTCTTAGATATTTTAAGTTGTTAACTATTGCAATTTATAATACTTTTTATGTAATTTTTTAAATAGCATATGTTACTCTCTTTGTTCAAACTTTTGTGGCATTGATATTCAATTTTTTTTTAAATAATTTAATTTTTTAATTATTTTAATTTATAATATTTTCAATTTAAGTGGCATAACATTTAAATGGCTTATAATAAATAATTAAAAGTGATATAATAAAATTACTATAAAAATTACTTGTGAAAGAAAATTAAATGGACGTCATACAAGACGTCAAGTTAATTTAAAATTAAATATTATTAATTTTTTAATACTTTGATGACTTTATAATAATTTTTTAATATTTAGATGACTTATAATAATTAATTATGTGTAATAAAAATAATAAAGAACAAAGAAAAAGAGTAGAGAGAATAGAGAGAGTAATTCTTATTTCTTCTCTTGAGGGATTCTCTTGATGGATGATTTACAATGAAGGAAACCCTTCTATTTATAGGGAGAATTCGACCCTAGTTTCATACTAGAAGACAAATACATCAAATCCTGATAGATATCAAGATCTTATTAGATCTTGATAGACATTCACTATAATGTAAATACATTTATAACTCTCCTCCTTGAATGTCTAGATAAATAATGTGCCTCGTTAAAACCTTACTAGAAAAAACTTAGTAGAAAAAAAATCTAGTGAAGGTAAAAAAGTACACATTTCTAACAATACGCATATCAGCTGCCTCATTAAAAACCTTACAAGGAAAAACCAGTGGGACAAAATCTCGTAAGGAAAAAAGAGTACAACGCGTATTAATTCCCCCTAATGAGAACATCCTTGAACCTTTGCATCCCGATCTTGTGCACCATCTTCTTAAAAGTTGTAATTAGAGAAGACTTGGTGAATAAATCAGCCACATTTTACTTAAACGAATTTGTTGCATGTTGATATCACCATTCTTTTGTAGCTCATGTACGTAGAAAAGCTTTGATGAGTGTGCTTCATTCTATCTCCTTTTATGAATCCTCCATTAAGATGTGCTATGCATGATGCATGATCTTTGTATAAAATTGTGGGTAGATTATCATATTTCATATCACATTTTTCTCGAATGAGATATTTCTCGAATGAGATGTATCATGGACCTCAACTATACACATTCTTGGCTGCTTCATGAATAGCTATTATCTCAGCATGATTCGATGAAGTGGCTACGATAGACTGTTTTGTATATCTCCAAGATATTATAGTACCACCACATATGAACACATTGTATATTTGAGACCGAGATTTATGCGAGTTAGATGAGTACCCAACATTAGCGTGACCAGTAAGATAAAGACTGCAATCTTTATAATAAAATAAACTCATGTATCTTATCCCATTTTGATGTCTCCTAGTAGGACTGAAAATATACCCTGCTAACAAATTGAGCGAAAGGCTATATTGGGTCTTGTAGTATTTTACAAGATACATAAGTGCACCAATTGTACTAAGATATGGTACTTCATAACCAATCCAAATTGGTATATTTCTCATTTCAGCAAATAATCTTATTGCTTTTGAAAACTCTCCAAGAGTTTGAATAAATTTCAAGTTATAAGCTTATACAATATAAGGATTATCAATAAGTTTCCCAGAAACTTTTATATTTTGAATCCTTAAAGAAGTTTTCATATAAATTTTGTCAAGTTACAATATTCAACATTTCATGTGTGACATCTTCAAGTGTCTGGACTGCAAATCAGATAAGTTTTACGCTTACCAAGATGCATCATTTCATGTCACTTGATAAATGTTTCTACGTCAGCATGCTTAAATTAACGTAGAATTCAGATCCTCATAATCTTTTACAATATTGCGCCAATATTGTATCAAAGATATCGTCGACGATTTCTTATTTTGTATCGGTTCACAATGCGACATAACATTTTGAGATCTCATCACTTCATTATTTTCAAGTACCTAAACCTCTCACAAGGTTTCATGAAGTGTTATGTCGTAGGCTCTTCAAGAGCATATTGCCTTCTTATCATGATTATTTGCTCCTTATCTTTTTCAAGGATTATTTCATTTGTAACTGATTGGTCTATCATGTTTCACGCATGCATGGACTTTATCCTTTAAGGATACAAAATAGGAGCACTTGCAGCTAAATATGAGATGCCTTCGACATTTGACTTGAATTATCTTTTGAATGAGGATCTGGTGATAATTCCTAACATATTTCATAACTACTTATAATCTCCCCCTTATGTTAGGAAAACTAACATACATCCTTCATCTTCTTTGAGGAATTCATCTTTGTGCATCATGGTATATTTATTAATCGTATACCACACATCAAAACTATTGGATGGAATAGTTGGTTCCTGACCTTGAACCAATTGAGAGGGAAGAAATAATCATCATATATTGGTCTAATGCATACAAGTACTATTGTATGCAATATATCATATTCCATACCAATACATGAAACTTTGTTCTCATTAGTAATGGTTTAGCTATTTATGAAAGACATTCAATGCTAAACCATCATCATCAAGATGAACTATCTTGATTACACAATCTGAAAATTATGCTCCATTTATATTGAACAAATAACTTTATAAATGTCAAACGTAGGTTGACCATTAATGTACATGTGATCATTTTATCGATGCATCTTTTCAACACATCACATGATAGGTGAACGAGCTCTTATTCACCTTTTATCCTTTTCAGATTTTGAGGGATCCAATCCCAAAATTAGTTGGTCCAACCAACTTATCATGAGAACAAGCAACATTAAAGTTCATGAAGAATTTTATAATTCTTCAATATACGTTCAATACTCAGTATGCACGTCTTCGGGATATCGCAATCGTTCATGCCAACTTATGAACTTTTAATCTAGTAAACTCCAAGTTTACCATAATATGTATTTTTGCTTTAGTAAATTTCAGATTTACTATTATATGAATAACTTTCAAATTTACTACTTCAGAAGTAGATTTCAAAATAACTCCTCTCAGTTATTCTGCCTCATTCGGAGGTACGTTATGAAACCATCACACTCAAGTGCATATTTGCATTAATAAGCTTCTCATTCCCCAGGAATGGAATATCATCATGCCTTAAGCGTATCAAATTATGATAGCTACTACAAAATCAAATTGAGGCATACATATGATGTAGAGAATTTTTTTTCTAACACATCTTATGATCATAATATGCATGTGAAAATATCATCACTTTTGATGATCATTATCATATTTTTCCTCCACGCTTATATTCGTGCATTCAATCACTTATCTTCTTTCAGACATATTATGCACTGTTACCACATACACCTCAAGAATGAAGTAAGTTGTCATATTTCAGACTTATCATATATTGCTACCAATTCACTTCATGGAATGGAGCATATTCAATGGGTCAAATTTCATGACTTTTCACCAAATACCCATTATTTTGTCTTAGCCATCATAATATCATCAATATGGTGCATTGGGATTCAAACCCAACGTCTTATCCATATATAGGCGTCTTAGGCATAAATCAATTGGTCTTAAACCTAATATCTTTTTATTATGGTGCATCGCGACTCTAACCCGATGTATTAATATGCAATAAGAACTTGAATCCATCATCTTACCCTTAATCAATGCATGATAAATCAAATACATTCCATGTGGACCATTTATATCATGTGAAAGCATGAGTTAATTAATTTAAACTATTAATTGTGTGCTTACCTTCTTGTTGTTGTAGTTGGTACTCCGCTTCTGCCAACTTTTGTACCAAAGCATATTGACGTACACGATAATATTTTTCAATGATCATATTCAGACAGGTCACATAATTCCTTACCGCTAGATTCAGTAATACAAATTCATAGTTAACAATTTTAACTACATGCAGTGGCCGGCAACCAGAAAGCCTTATGTAATTAATAATTATAATGGAAGAATCTAACTAATCGAAGGCTTTGACATGCACTGATATGATATTAATGATATTACTGGCAAGAGTAAAAGAAACATCAAAACCAAATTGAAGCAAACTATGATGAAATCGTATAAGTTGATGTTATATTCCTTGTACTCTTAATGGAGTAGTGCATTTAAAATAAAAAATAAAAAATAAACCACTTAATGATTCGGGCCACTTAGCAAACTGTCTCATGCTTATGGTATCATGACAATGAATAAGGAAAAGCAAACCAATAGAGAGAAAAATTAATATTAATGTAATATGCCACCGTTTGTTAACAATATGACATAACTCCAAAAGCTATCAGTAATGAATATCTTTTACGGACTGGACATTATAATAATATAGATTCAAATAAGTTTAAAGTTCTGCAGCTTACCGTAAAAACATACTTACATTAACTCTTGATGAGATCTCAATTGATTAGAGACTCGTGCTGATAACGGGTAATAAAAATAATAAAAAACAAAGAAGAAGAGTAGAGAGAATAGAGAGAGTAATTCTTATTTCTTCTCTTGAGGGATTCTCTTGATGGATGAACCCTTCTATTCATAGGGGAATTTGACTCTAGTTTCACACTAGAAGACAAATACATCAAATCCTGATAAATATCAAGATCTTATTAGATCTTGATGGACATTCACTATAATGTAAATACATTTATAACATTATGGATAATATAGTAAAATTACGATTAAAACGGCTGAAATAGATATGTCATAAATGTCTATTTTATTTTTTTATTAAATATTTTTTTTAATTCATAAATAATACATAATAATTAATTAAGGATAATCTGATAAAATCACGGAGAAGACAGACAACTGAAAGTAGACGTGATAATCAACAGCTGCTTGCCTGAGTTGTCAACTAACTAACGCTTATATATAACAGTGATAGGTGAAATTTCAAGATACAATAATTTTTTATATAATACTTTAAATCATTAATTATTATAATTTATAATAATTATTATAAAAATTTTAAATATATAACATACTAAAAAAATTGATTGATAAATTTCGATGGACCCACGTTGTTCATAATAGCATGAAAGGCTGCATGCCAATTACATTTGAAATTGAAGTAAAACGTGGGTCCATGCATAAGAAAAGATAAAAGCAGAAATATTGTACTTTATTGACCATAAAGGAAAATATACACACAATATAACATATGGTGCAAGATGACTAAACATGCATTGTAGAATGAAAAATTTTAAATGACAAAATTGTCCTTACCATATAGAAGAATGGCAAGAAGCAGAAATGTTGACAAAGACGTGTGTGCTTCTCCACTCTTCTACATAGTAGTAAAAGTAGTAAAATGTAGTATAGTTTTGTTTGAATTGAAACTTATTCGCCAAAGAGATTTCTTCTCCAACATGACTTTTTCAATTAAATTTCAGTTAATTTAAAAGTTTTGAACATTAGGGAAGCAATTAATATGAATAAAATCTTACTATAATTTTAAATTGCTAAACATTAGAATTGTTAGGGCATACTATTAATCATGTAATTTGTGTTATAGTACTATATTTTCATCTCATGTAAAGAATATTTATTATATTAATAAAATCTTTATTTGAATAGATCATTGTATTAACATGTGTGTCCTTTACTAGTATAGTAGACAATTTTGTGTATGAAGTATTTTAAATCATGCATGAAAGATTAAAATTGTCGATTCTTATAAGTAATAAATTAATGTTCACAATAAAAGATGAGGTAGGACAAATATCTTGATGATTGTAGCACAAGATTAAATATAATTTGATCTTAATTATGGGAGTGGTAATATTCCAACTTTTTGTGCTAGTACATTTCGTATTGAACGGACCAATTAGAGATATTCATTTATGTTCTGAATATTAATAAATGATTTCTCTAGACCATTACATGTACTTATATTCTTTATCTTGATATAATTGTTATGACCTAAGTGATTTGATTTGTCATTTTAATCTATTAAAATGTGAGATTCTTTTATGAGTCAATATATTCCTAATAGGTTGGATGATGACAAATTACTTAGTGAAATATTAATTAGTTGATAGAACATGTCTCAGACTTGAGATAGAAGACACCCCTTTATGGTTGTTTATAAGTTTTCACGTGAAAACTCAGCAGGTGGATTTTGTATCCGTCATGTGAAATAAGTTAAGCATTATAAATAAAAGATTAAATTAATCAATGAGTTAAATTTTTCAGAGAATTTAATTTAATTGATTGATGCCAGTAATTCTAACATGGGAAGTTAAATAAGATGTAATGGAGATTTAGAAATTAAATCGAGGAGTGCAATTACTGATTTTTAATGGAATAATTTATAATTTATTATGATATGATAATTCTTTCATTATTGAATGAATATCATCTTAATAAATCCGTGGTTCCTATTATACCCGAATAAATAATCAATTTTGAAAAGGAAAAAGATTATTTTTAGAAGAAGTAATATTACTGGTCTTCTATATAAAGGGTGTTAATATCAATAAACAAGGTTTTGAATACCAATTAAAGTGTTGAAAATATTTTGCCCTTAATAGGGCTAATTAAGGCAAAAATGATTTGCTCATTACGGTGTCATTAAGATAGAAATAATAGTAGAAAACGTTTGTTTGTTTTTCCTTTCCCTCTTCAATGGAAGATTGGGATAAATAAGGGTATCTCTTTCGACACAATATGATAATCCTTTTCCAATAAAAAATAATTCGTTTGCCCACACAAGTGTTGATTAAAAGAGTTAATCAGGAAGTAGTAGAAGACAGCAAACCTAACAAACAAGGTATTGAACGAACTGTGTGAAAGTTTCAAGAGGTAAGTTTTTTGATTTTTCATTTTAGTTACGTTATCTAGACTATATGTAAGTTATATTGATTCTGATAAATTGTTGCTTCCGCTGTGCATATTCTAACAAGAAGTTATTACCTAATTCAAATAAAAAACAACTTAATGTGTAAAATAATTTCTAGCAAAAAAATTTGCCACATTTCATTTGAATATGTGTGTGTATTTATTAATCTAATGTTTAAGGTATAAAGTATAAAAGCTGATATAGGGGGAATTTATGACTTATTATTTGAAATTAGAATATGTTATTAATTATTAATATGCAGTGTTATTTTATTGAAGAAAGTCATTAAATTATTATTTTTTAAACAGAAAGCACAATTTTTATTTTTGAGCAATATATGTGCACAATTTACTTTATTATAGAATATTCAAGCAGTAACTGAAAAATGACAAGTTTGCTGAAACATTTGTTTAAAATTTGTTGCATAATTGATTTCTGAGAGTATATATTGTTGTAAGAGTTTAATTTAATATCTTTGTTTATTAGACTTGTTGGTGGATTGGGTCTTAACATTTTATTATTTGTGGGGTTGATGCTTATATAATTTCATCGCATACAGAATCAATTTATTTTGTCAAACATGATTTTTTGTTTGACAAATTCTACAAAATAATTTTGTAAGAAAAAGTTGTTAAGAAATAGATCGGTGGAATGTGAATGTCTTTTCTAATGTCAATTCGCCTTGTTTTTTAATGTAAATTTTTCATGCATAAACCAATCATTTCTGTTGGTTGGAATGGTTGGCAAAGTTGCCTATAAAGACATGTCTTTGCTTCTATTTTAAATATATTAAAATAAAAAAAAGGTTCATGTATTCGTTTCTTACTTATTCTACTCTATTATTTTATTTTATAACATATCAACACGAGATTTCACCATTTCAAAATTTGAAGGCTAAGGCATTTGTTGAACAATAAAATTTTCGAGATCGAAAATAATAATCGAGACAAGAAAATATTGCAACAATCGATTTATTGATTTCAATAAATGAGTGTTACAATCTCTATAATTCCTCTGATTCGCCTTTTCAATTATAAATTCAAGGGCTTCGAGCTTGATCTTGAACTTGACGGACTTGATCTTGACTTGTGATTGAATCCAAGGGCTTGGTAGATTGTTCTTGAATCTTGCGGTCTTGATCTTGAACTTGAACTTGATTTGAAGACTTGATGAACTTGATCTCGACTTGTACTTGAATTCAAGGGTCTTTGAGTTTGTTCTTGAATCTTGAAGTCTAGATCTTGAAGCTTGAACTTTGTTCTTGAATCTTGAACTCTTGATCTTGAAACCTTGAGCTTGTTCTTGAACCTTTAACTCTTGAGCTTGTTCTTGAACCTTGAACTCTTGATCTTGAGCTTGTTCTTAAATTTGTAGAGAAATCTGCTGCTTTGATCCACGAGCTCTCTCTTGCTTCTTGTTAAACTTGTTTCTCCTTTTCAGAATTATGAGCCCCTATTTATAGTTGTAGGAAGTAAAGAATCATGATAAACATGAACTTCCTTTGACCAATCAGATTTAAGTAACATGACATTTATTATGGGCTTTTAATTTACTGCATCATTTTGACACGTGGCATGGTTCCATTGGTTCCTTCACTTGACTTGGCATGCTATATCATTTGACATGTGGCACCAAATTGGGCCTCTAGAACATTATACATCTTGGGCTTGCTAAAGTGGGCTTAGTCATCTCTAGCCCAAATTAATGGACTAGCCCAATAACAATTGGATTTTAATTAAATCCATACATGTTTGGACTCAAATAATTAATCCAATTATATTAATCTCCAATATTTGTTTGAGATTAATATATTTTAATTTTAATATTACCCAAATTTTGTACGAATAATATTTTATTGCTTACAAAGCGCCCCTACTTCACAACTTGTTGGAGTGTTAAACATTCACAGACTAATCTTGAAGTATTAAGTTTTAATTTAATTGAAAATCAAGTAACTACTACATGCATGGTGGACCAAGGACGATTTAGGCATGCTACATGATAGTAAGTGATGATAGGCGAAATTACGCGCCTATATCAATATATTTTGCCCATATTTTAGCCTAGTTTCGAGAACTAATTATCTATTTCGTACACTTTTAGTCCTTTTTCCTGTAAATGAGCTAACAAATGTGATTAGGAAAGTTTCAGGTATAAATGATGCAAAATACAGCAATTTATGGCTTACTTGACGCAAAAGAAAGCTCACAAACGAGATGGAAAGGAGCTGGACGCATAAAGGACTAAATCTGCTGCATGGAAAATCTGTCCCGGGCTAAAACAGCATTTCTGAAGACTTTGGGACTTACAGACACAAAGCTGGATTTTTGCCATAATACATTAACCTAGTGCAATTAGGTTATGTGTTTCATCATTCTATTTGGATTATAATTTTGTAACCTTACCCTAGTACAATTGGGTCAAGGATTTCATTAGTATATTAGGATTTGGTTATTTATTTTATTAGTTTAGTAGGAGTAGGATAGGAGTATTATAAATACCCTATCATGTTAGAGATTTTCAAAAAAAAAAAAAAAAGGGGGGGAGACATTCTGACAATTCATTCATCTCCTTACAATTAAGACATCTTCCTACAACCCATTCTCAATTCTTCATTCTTCTACTCTTAAATTCCACAACAAGAGAATCGTTACTTGCTACGGAATCACTAAAACCACACGCCAAACACCTACTATTCACGCCATCCACCATGCAAAGCGTGATATCCTTCGCATTCATGGGTAACTAAATCTCTTAGTTGGGGTTATGGAAGCCGAATGAGTTACTATCTATAGCTATGAGTTTGTGAGTTCAAGACAAGTATATTGCTTATATCATTATTCTCTTCATCTTAAATCTACATTCTTTGCGGTTCAAACACAAGAACACGCCATTCTAACATCTAACCTGTTCGAGAGAAAGGTTATTTGTCTAGAAAAGAAGACGCATAGACCAACGCCAGTCTAACATCTGACTTGTTCGAGAGAAAAGTTATTTGTCTGGAAAAGAGATAATGTCAAGGTAGTAGGACACCCTTTCCTATTAAAAAGCTAGTGCCGTACCTGGACTAACTTCTTGGAGAATTCGTACCGTTAGTCACGCTTTAAGCTCGAGAGAGTTAAAGTGAAATAGTCCTTGTTTAGGTCGAGAGACGCTTGGATTTACCATCGACTACAATTCTCTATAAGCAATTACATGTCAAGACTCTACACACTCATAGCCAATAGAGACGTATACCTCAGAAGGTGGACATAACCCCAACGCCTCAATTCTCATTGTTTACAACACACGTGACAATCTCTCTTTATTTTGCTATTTTCAGTTCTTACATTCTTGTTTTGGTTACATACTACAATCCCCCCTCTCCTACGAGACTTGCACTAAAAGTCTAGTAATTTTTCTTGCTTGTTGGCCAAGCTATTCTCTGTGGGATCGATACCCAACCCAGGTTGGGTTCTATATTTGCTAACGACCGCTTTACACTCCCACGAGAGCTGTAGATTGAGCGTTATCAGTAAGATGGAATGGTGACAAATCATTACATTATAGTAATGTTTAATTCGCCTATTTGCAGAATATATAAATGGACTTGAATTCCATTTTGACAAACAGTAGCTTAGATTCCATATTGGAATTGGAATAAACCATTGGCCAATTTACTTTTCTGTTCCACAGGTCACTTTTACTTTATCTAATACTAGGAATCAATTCACCACTTCTTGTCTCATTAGGATTCCATAAGTTAGAATTTAAAATGGTTTAGATAAAGCAAACCGCCTCAACATATCTATAAATACCCCCTATGAGTATTCTTTTATTATTTTGTAGCATCAATTTGCAAGGTCAATTGGAGACACAGGTTCGAATTTAAGGTTTTTTTTTTAAAAAAATAAATTCTATTTTTTTTATTATCCCTTTTTGTAGGTGAATGGCGAACTTTTGCTTAAGATAATATTTCTTATGCAAAGGTTATAACTATATGGTGCGAAGGGATAACTACTCGTTTCCGCCATAAGAAAGGTAATTTTATGGCAAAGGTAAAAGGTAACTTTATGGTAGCCTTATGGCAAAGGTAAAAGGTAAAGTAACTTCAGGGTAGTCTTATGACAAAGGTAAAAGGTAACTTCCCGGTAGTCTTATGGCAAAGGTAAAAGGTAAAGGTAACTTCATGGTAGTCTTGTGGCATGTAGAGATGGCCACCCGTCCCCGCCATAAGAAAGGTAACTTTATGGTAATTTATGGCGCATAGGGATGACTACTCGTATCTGTCATAAGAAAGGTAAAAGGTAACTTTATGGTAATCTTAAGGCGCATCGGGATGACTACTCATCCCCGCCATAAGAAAAGGTAACGTTGTGGTAATCTTACGGCGCATAGAGACGGCTTATTCGTCCCTGCCATAGAAAAGGTAACCTTATGGTAATCTTATGGCGCATAGGGATGGCTACTCATCCCCGCCATAAGAAAAGGTAATTTCATGAAGATTGGAAGGAAAACTCAAGAAGGTTATGAAGGATTTAAAGACTTCAACTTATAGATAAAAGAACCCAATGACTCCAACTTTCAAACTCTGAAAGCTTCAATATGGCAGACTTGAAGACTTCAACTTATAGTCGCAGAGCATCTGAAGACTTCAACTATCAGATTTCATGAACTTGCAGGCTCCAATATAGTAACTTGAAAGCTTCAACATGAAGACTTAGTGAATTTAAAGAGTTCAACTTATATGCATAAGTCATTTGAAGACTTCAACTATCAGACTTCGTGAACTTGAAGGCTCCAATATGGTAACTGAAAGGCTCCAACATGAAGACTTAGTGAATTTAAAGACTTCAACTTATATGCATAAGTCATTTAAAGACTTCAACTATCAGACTTAGTGAACTTGAAAGCTCCAATATGGTAACTTGAAAGCTCCAACATGAAGACTTAATGAATTTGAAGACTTCAACTTATATCCAAGAAGCTTATACTTCATAGGTATTTGCCCCCCATTGAGTCACCAACACTTAGTACCAAGTCTGAAGATTAATAATGTTAAAAGTCTTTTGAAGACTGAATTTTTTATATGAGGGGGAACATGTATTTTTTTTTCTACACTCATGCAACTGAACTCAGAATAAAACTCCAAGCACCTACGTACCTCAATAAAGAGGATCAAGTCACAACATAGTTCTGGGGTGAGTGTTTTTTTTATGAGTCGTTCACAGTTTATACTCTTGCGGGCCAGGAGTGGACATTCAGTTTATACTCGTGCCTTAAGGAGTGTCATCTTTTTTTAAGGATAGTACTTCTTCAAGAACTTGGCATTGATGGGGCCAATCCTCACACCATCTGCATCGACAAGCTTGTAAGAACCATTTGAATATGCCTCTTGTACAACATATGGTCCATCCCACTTCAGGGTGAATTTACCCCCAGACTTACGAGAAGTGATAATGGGTCTTCTTACTGCAAGGACTTGATCTCCAACTTGGAAGCACCTCAAGCAAACCTTTTTGTTAAAAGAACGAGATAGCCAGGCTTAGTAACATTCAAGATTTTGTTGAGCCTCCAGCCTCTTCTCATCAAGAGCTTCTAACTCCGCAAGATGCAACTTAGCATTTTCTTCATCGGTGAGCCCTTCTTGAATAGCCAGTCTCAAAGAAGGTATTTGACGCTCAAGTGGCAGGACTGCTTCAACTCCAAAAGCAAGTGAGTATGGAGTTGCTTGGGTCGGTGTACGGTAAGTTGTCCTATACGCCTATAAATCTTCTTCCATTCGCTCATGTCAGTCTCGTTTGGATTTGGAGACGACTTTCTTCAGCAAGTTGCATAAAGTCTTATTGAACGCTTCGGCTAGACCATTGGTGGCAGCATGGTGCATAGAAGACTTGCTTCTTGAAACCAGAGAGATCGCAGATTTTGTTCATCAGCTATTATCAAATGGCTTTTTATTATCAGTTATTATTTACTGAGGAATTCCAAAGCGGTAGATGATATTCACTCGGATGAAGTTTGCAATATTTTCTTTCGTTACTTCCTTGAGAGCAACAATTTCAGCCCATTTCGAGAAGTAATCTGTTGCGGCCAAGATGTATAGGTGTCCACCAGAAGATTTTGGTAGTGGACCAACAACATCTATTCCCCAAGCATTGAATGGCCAAGATGCTACAGTTGGGTGTAGTACCTCTGGAGGTTGATATATAAAATTTACATGGAATTGGTAAGCTTTCTATCTTCTAGCATAGTCCAAGCAATCTTTCACCATCGTTGGCCAATAATATCCCATCCTTTTAATGTGAAAATGGAGCTTTGGTCCAGACTGATGCGATCCACAAACTCCCGAGTGCGCTTCTTGCAAGGCTTGGATTGCTTCTTCCTCTGCCAAACACCGTAAGAGTACTCCTTCAAATAATCTTCGGTATAGTGTGTCTTTGTAGTAAAGGAAGCGAGGTGCATGACGACAAATGTCAGTCTTTCTCCTTGGATCTTTTGGAAGTATCCCATAACACAGGTAGTAGATGATAGGTTGTCGCCAATCTTCCTTTACAACTTTGGAAACGGTGACGAGGTATTCAACCTTACCTTTTATGTCCTTATCCTCATTTGATGGTGGTACTACCCATTCTTGGCGGATAGTAACTCGTGTCTGATTTGGAAGAGTTGGAGTTGAGGCCAAAGCAGCTAGGGCATCAGCTTGCTTATTTTCTTTCCTTGGCACATGCTGGAAGGTTGCTTCTTCAAGCCATCCCATCAACTTCCGTGCATAATCATGATATGGTCTCAACTCAGGCTTTCTGACTTCATAACTTCCCAATAACTGCTTTATCACCATTGGGAGTCACCAAGAACTTGTAATTGCAGTTGCTTCATGTCGACAGCCATCTCTAGCCCGAGTATGAGCGCTTGATACTCAGCAACATTATTGGAGAAATGATTCGTCAAGGTAAAAGAGTAGGGGATGACCTCTTCTTGTGGAGTGATAAACACTACGCCAGCACCAGCTCCGTCCCGATGTGCAGCACCATCAAAGTACATCTTCCATGGGGATCTAACTTTAATATCCATTTCATCTTCATCAGGGAGTTCATCGCTCAGCTCCCGGTCATCAGGTATTGGGTGATCTGCCAAGAAGTCAGCCAATGTTTGTCCTTTTACAGCTTTTTGAGGAACGTACACAATCTTAAACTGTTGAAATTGAAGGTACCACCTTGCAAGTCGGTCACTTAGGACTGGTTTTGACATCACAAACTTGATGGGATTTTCCCTAGACATGAGACGTACAACATGAGCTTGAAAGTAGTGTTTCATCTTTTGGATAGAGAAAGTCAATGCCAAACATAACTTTTCAATTGAAGAATAGTTCATATTATTTGGTGTCATCATTCTGCTCAGATAGTAAAGTAAGTTTTCTTTGCCTTCACTATTTTCTTGAGCGGGTAGTGCTCCAACTTACCTCTTTTGTGCCGCGATGTAGTGTATCAATAGTTTCCCAGGTATGGGTGCCGCAAGAACTGGTAGCTTCATTAAGTATGATTTGATACTCTCAAAGGCGTTACTATAAGCTTGGTCCCATTCAAAGGGAGTATCCTTCTTCATGACACGACTAAATAGTTGACATTTTTCAACCAAGTTTGAGATGAACCTCCTTAAATATGCTAGCCTTCCTTGAAGGCTTTTTAACTCATAAATGTTGCGAGGCTTGGGCATCTTTAAAATTGCATCAATTTTAATTCCTCAGTGTCGCATAATAAAGCGAAGAAAATTTCCGAAAGTAACTCTGAAGGCACACTTCAATGGATTCATCCTAAGTTAATATCTTCGAAGTAACTCGAATACCATTTTTAGATCTTTTAAGTGGCCATCTCTCTTTCTTGACTTCACCACTAGATCATCCATGTAGCATTCAATATTCTTATGGAGTAGGCCGTCAAAGATGTTTTGCATAGCCCGTTGATAAGTGGCGCCAGCGTTCTTCAAATCAAAAGGCATCACCTTGTAGCAATAAATACCTTTGGGCGTACGAAATGCAGTAAGCTCTTCATCTTTTGGCGACATGCGGATTTGGTTGTAACCGGATGAACCATCCATGAAGGACATTCCTTCATAACCAGTGGTGGCATCAATCATCAGCTCTGGTATAGGGATTGGGAAATCATCCTTAGGACATGCATTGTTGAGATCTCAAAAGTCGGTACAAACTCGAATTTGGCCATTCTTCTTCTGTACTGGAACAATACTTAAAATCCACATGGGATATTTGACTTTACAAATAAAGCCAGCTTCAATGAGTTTGTTAACTTCGTTTTCAATCAGTGGAACTAACTTTGCCCTAAAGCGTCTTTGAGCTTGCTTAACAGGACGAGCACCATTCTTGACCACCAACTGATGGACCGCTACTTTCGGATCTAAGCCAGGCATTTCCTTATAACTCCAAGCAAAGACATCCATATATTCTTTGAGTATATTTATATACGCGACTTCTTCCTCCATCTTTAGAAAAGCACTCAAGTAAGTTGGTCTTGGGTCTTCAATAGTTCCAAGGTTAAATTCTTTCAAGGGATCTATTGTGGCCTTCACTCCTTATTTAAGTTGAGATGGAGAATCTCCAGCATCTTCCTCTTCTTGAGGATCATCGCCGTTGATGGATATGTGGTGACACCAGAAAATATCTTCCATCTCTTCATCAACCTTCATTTAAGATGAGGCCTCATTTTTATTCTGGGCCGTAACATGATATGAGGATCCAACACTTTCTTCATCTTCCTCACTTTCCTTGGTATAAACCATAGTATGAGCCTTTGCTTTTAACACCTTGTTACATGAAACTACCAGTTTCGTCTGTCACTTCATTCTAGAAGGAATCAAACTTTGGAAATCCTTCTGAATCTTAGGCGAGGAGTGCACTATCGTATTTTGATAACTTCTTCGACGCTTGTTACTTCTCTTCATATTTAGAGGATCCAACCTCTCAAATACAAAAGTTCTTACGGTTGATTCTCCAAGTCGGTCAAAGATAGAAGGCCTTTTGTTGGATGCGGTAGACTCCTCTTCTACAGTGATGTAGTTACTAACCATCCTTCTTATGGAGATGCAAATTAGATGTGGTTGTGTGTATCCTAGGACTTATGTGCCTGCCTTGTTTTACCTTTCGATGGAAGTTTAACTAACCTTGATGGCTCATTAGGATTATATCCAGCCTTTACAAATAACTTGTATGCATTTGGGTCGAAGCCCCCCTTTGTCCGCTTCGTAGGGAGTGTTATATCTTGTGGCAGATTTTGAGCCACAGCTAGCCTTGAGGATGGATTTATCACGTTAATCTTCATAATAGGTAAAGTTAGACCATTTAGCACATTATCTTGGGCATCATACGAGTGATCTTTCTCTTTTTTTACCTTTGGCACATAGCGAAGAACAGGAGTAGCTTTCTTTTTTATAGGAGCGACGCTTTCTTTATTTAAAGTAGAGAGAGGCTTCTTGGTGGCGACCTTTTCAATAGTCACCACGATCTTCTTGTCTGCAAGATCATCACACTTGGTATTGGTGACATCATCAACCCTTTTCTCATCCACAACATGCTTCTTTAAGTAGAATTTTTCATCGACAAAATATGACTCAGCTTCAGTGAATGGCTTATCATCGGCAACTATCTTTCTTTCCACTCCGCCTTTGAGGTACTTCAAGCATTGATGGTAAAAGGACAAGATAATTTTGTTTCCGTGCACCCAAAGCCTATCGAGCAATATATTGTATGAAGTTTTGGCATCGATTATATACATCAATGGGTTTGATTAAAAATCATCCATACGAATCCCCAACTTGATACATCCCATGGCCCTCTGGCCCCTTGGTTGGAGACTTGGATCATTATACAACTTTTGTCCAATTCGTTAGTAGTGATGCCAAGTTCCTTCATCGCGCGGATAGGCAGGATGTTACTCCAGAACCCTCATCTATCAAGATTTTATTGATCTTATTTCCTAGAATTTGACCCACCATGTATAAGGGACGGTTATGTAGGGTCTCACTAAGCATAAGATCATTATTTGTGAATGTGATTTTTGTATCACACACATGTGCCTCTTCGCCAAGAGTTTTAGCAAGCTTTTCGGAATGTGAAGGAACCTCCATGGGTAGATTCTCACCCTTTTCCCCCTCTTTGGCGATATTCAAACAAGACGCCTCAAGGTTGACTTGGGCAGTCTGAAACCAACTCGATAAGAATTCTTCTAAAGTCATCGAACGCCGAGGTTTTTGGTGGTGAAGCTCCGTCACCCTCGTCTTCTTTGGGAATTCAACCAACTTCTATTTCCTTGGTTTCTTTACCATTCTCCTTCTGGTTGGATTCTTAGACGACTCCTTTCGCAGACTCATCCTCCTACGTCTGTGCCTCGTTACCAGAGTCCAACCTTCATCATTACCTTCATCAACTGAAGACCTGTCAGGATCTAATATTTTCTCATTATGCTCTTCGATACATATTTGGACTGGGTCAAGTGAGTCAAAAGTAATAGAGATTTGATGAGAACTGGCCGTCTCATCGTCAAAGAAGATCTTCTTCTCTTTTGCTAGTTGCATGAATTTATCTTTAAAGACAAAGAACTTTTACAGAGAATGACTTACAAGCCTATGATATTTACAATAATTAGGGTCATTGTTCCTTCTAGCTTCGTTGGGATGCTTCATCTCTGGGAGTTCAATGAGCTTATACTCAAGGAGTTCATCGAAAATCTCAACAACATCATAATCAAGGAAGGGATATTCCTTTTCTTGCATTTCCTTTAAAGTTTTCTGATTCGGATGTGCTCCAGAAGTTGTCTTCACACTTTGGTTCTTGCTTACATTTGTGGTGACCTTCACAGAAGACACATCAACATTCATGGACTCCTTGTTTTCATTTTTGGGAACAAACTTGACCCATCTTTTGGGTTCTTGGGTTTTCTTTCCCCTTCGAGGGTCATGAATAGGCGCTCCTTCCTTTCCAGCAGAAGACATGCTCAACTCCATGTCGTGAGCATGAGTATCTAACTCTTCAAAGAATTTTGATTTAATTCCTTGCAAGATATAGAGAAGCCCCCAGTGCATTCCTTGGATGCACATCTCTATTGCAGAAGCTTCACTGAGTCTATCTTTGTAGTTTAGACTCGCATTTCTGCATCGATTGATGAAGTTGATGACTGGATCATCTTTTTTTCTCGAGTATTTATAAGCTCTATCATGCTCACTGTACGCCTTGTGTTAAAAAACCAATTTAGGAACTCGTGTTTCAATTGCTCCCAACTATCGATGGAGTTAGGCTTGAGGTCCGTATACCAATCAAAGGCATTTCCCTTTAGGGAACAAAAAAACTGTTTGACAAGATATTCACCGTAATTTCCAGCATTATTATATGTCTCAGCAAAGTGTGCGACATGTTGTTTTGGATTACCTTTTCCCTCAAATTGTTGAAATTTTAGGGGTTGATAGCCGGCAGGCATTTTGAGGCTATCTATTCTCGCAGTGTAGGGCTTGGCATATGCAAGGGAAGACTTGGTGACAACATCATACTTGTCTTTAAGGGTCCCTTCAATAAATTCCCTCAATTGCCCAATCGGGATCATTCTTTCAGCAGAAACTTGCACCTTTTTAGTCGGTGGTGTTTGTTTCACAGAATTTTCTATCTCATGAACCTCTGGAGATTTTCTTGGTGCATGGATAGATTCTCCATCTATCAAGCCTTCCACCCTATCTACTATCTTATCAATCCTAGCCTTTTGATTTTGAACATAGTTGGTCAGGCCTTCAATTGCCTTTGTCAGATTCGCAAGTTGCTCCTCCATAGATGAGACATCAGTTACCATTACTTGCATGATCACCGGAGACTTCAAAGAGTAACATGGATTATCGCGTAGGTTAATATCTAAAGTGCTTAACTTATGCGGTATAAGTGGAGATGATGCGTTTGTTGAACGACCATCGCTCTTTGTGCTAGAGTATTTGGAACCAGAATTCTCAAGTAGAGAAAGAGTCTTCTTAAGTGATTACACGACACTGCTTCCTCCTTCCGAAGAACTTGTATTGGACTTCATTCCTTTTGGGGTTGAAGATCCAAAAACTAGAGTTGGCGCGGACGACACTAGATGTGTTTGTTGTCCTAGCAAACCTGCCTTGCTCCTTGTGACAGATCCTAAAATTCTGAAAGTAACACCAAGGATACTTTACACTTCGGCAGAGAATCTTGAATCAGCAGCCTTGGAAGCAGTTGATTGAGAGTTGATCTTCTTGGAAGTCATTTCAGCGTTCTTAATCTTCAAAGTCTGAAAAGTTGAGATAAGAGGTAGAGATCGTCCCACTGGGCGTGCCAGAATTTGTTGGACAATAAAATTCTCGAGACCAAAAATAATAATCAAGACAAGAAAATATTGCAATAATCGATTTATTGATTTCAATAAGTGAGTGTTACAATCTCTATGATTTCTCGAATTCACCTTTTCAATTATAAATTCAAGGTCTTCGAGCTTGATCTTGAACTTTAAATTGAACTTGACGGACTTGATCTTGACTTGTTCTTGAATCCAAGGGCTTGGTAGCTTGTTCTTGAATCTTGCGGTCTTGATCTTGAACTTGAACTTGATTTGAAGACTTGATGAACTTGATCTCGACTTGTACTTGAATTCAAGGGCCTTTGAGCTTGTTCTTGAATCTTGAAGTCTAGATTTTGAAGCTTGAACTTTGTTCTTGAATCTTGAACTCTTGATCTTGAAACCTTGAGCTTGTTCTTGAACCTTGAACTCTTGATCTTGATATCTTGAGCTTGTTCTTGAATTTGTAAAGAAATCTGCTGCTTTGATCCACTAGCTCTCTCTTGCTTCTTGTTAAACTTGTTCCTCCTTTTCTGAATTATGAGGCCCCTATTTATAGTTGTAGGAAGTAAAGAATCATGATAAACATGAACTTTCTTTGACCAATCAGATTTAAGTGACATGTCATTTCTTATGGGCTTTTAATTTACTGCATCATTTTGACACGTGGCATGGTCCCATTGTCTCCTTCACTTGACTTAACATGCCACATCATTTGACACGTGGCACCAAATTGGGCCTCTAAAACATTATACATCTTGGGCTTGCTAAAGTGGGCTTAGTCATCTCTAGCCCAAATTAATGGACTAGACCAATAACAATTGGACTTTAATTAAATCCAATCAGATTTAAGTGACATGTCATTTCTTATGGGCTTTTAATTTACTGCATCATTTTGACACGTGGCATGGTCCCATTGTCTCCTTCACTTGACTTAACATGCCACATCATTTGACACGTGGCACCAAATTGGGCCTCTAAAACATTATACATCTTGGGCTTGCTAAAGTGGGCTTAGTCATCTCTAGCCCAAATTAATGGACTAGACCAATAACAATTGGACTTTAATTAAATCCATGCATGTTTGGACTCAAATAATTAATCCAATTATATTAATCTCCAATATTTATTTGAGATTAATATATTTTAATTTTAATATTACCCAAATTTTGTACGGATAATATTTTATTGCTTACAACATTATTTTTTTCTTCCTTTTAATATGTCTAATCTTATGAAATCTGAGTTCATTGTCCTTCAAAATGCGGACAAGAACTACCTCTCATGGATATTGGATGTTGAAATCCATTTGGATGCTATGGGTCTTAGAGACACCATTAAAAATGAAAACAAAGAAACAAATCAAGCTAAGATCGTGGTAAGGCTATTATATTCTTGCGTCTATTATATTCTTGCGTCATATATTGACAAAATTTCAAAACTAGAATATCTTACTATTAAAGATCCACTTATTTTGTGGAATAACCTGAAAGAAAGGTATGCCCACCTGCAGATGATCATCCATCCAAAAACACGATATGATTAGATGCATATGAAATTTCAAGACTATAAGTCTGTTCATGAGTACAACTCTGTAATGTTCAGAATTTTTTCTCAGTTGAGACTATGTGGAGAGACAATTAATGATATTGATATGATGGAAAAACATTCTTCACCTTTCATGCCTCGAATGTGCTCTTGCAGTAATTATATCAAGAGAAAAGTTTCAAGAAATATTATGAATTAAGGTCTCATCTTCTTGTGGCTAAATAAAATAATAATTTGTTAATGAAAAATTAAGAGCTTCAACCAACTAAATCTACATCATTTCCTGAAGTGAATAAGGTGTACCCCTGTCATGCTAGACATGGAAAAGGTCACAAATCTGACCGTGGATGTGGATGTGAACGTGAATGTAATCGTGATCGTGATTATAATCAAGAAAGAAATCATGTTCCCTGATTTCTAAAAATCATGTTGATATCGCACGCTTAGATGTAGCAGATTTCTTCAAGCACTCTGAAGAAAAGATAGATCACCTGATTAGTGATGGTTCTGAGGCTATGAAAGAGTGAACAACTTTTAATATTTGTTAGTAATAGTAGTGTAATGAATAAATGTTCATTTAAAAGTAGTTATTCTAGTCTTTTAATTGGTATTTTTATTTTAGTTATAGTATCGTAAGTTTATTAGTAATTTATTTTTTATTTGATCTTATCACATTTTAATATTGCGATGCACTGTCTACTTATGAAAGAAGAAGAAAATTACTTGTTGAACTATATCATTAAATTATAGTCTTAATTCTTGCATCTTTTTGTGTATCATGAAATATAGTTTACCGGGTTATGTGTATAGAGAAACATTTGATCAAATAACCTGTAAATTTGCTTTTACATGGATTAATTATCAGTATTGTTATTTTTTTCAACAAGTATGTGCAAAAAGAATCTCTGTACTTGTGAGTTTCTAGTTGAACTTAACAATACTTACCGTAGAAGTGGACATTACTTGTTTAATTGCTTAAATTTTTTATACCACTTAGTGTTGACTTTGCAGTTTATTTTATCATCATTAATAGTTAATATATATTTATTTTGTGTATGTCATTTTATTTGAAGATATGGATAATTCTCAAAGCGAGTTATTTAATTATGAAGACATTTGCTTGATTGATTCTAGTACAACACATACAATATTTAAAAATAAAAATATTTTTTTATTTAAATATGGACAAGATAAATGTTATTACAATTTCTGGTGGTACTAATTTGATTGAAGACTTTGGAAGAGTCGTTGTATTTTTGCCTAATGGGGCTAAACTCATCATAAAGAATGCTATATTTTCTCCTAAATTTTTGAGAAATTTGTTGAGATTTAAAGATATATGTGAAAATAGTTATCATATCAGCATAGTGAATGAGTTGAATCTTGAATATCTTGGCATTACCAAACAGACATGTGTTATAGAAAACTTTTTTACTTTATCTTCTGGCTTGTACTGAACAAAGATTAATGCGGTTGAAGCATATTCTATAGTAAATTAGAAGTTTACTAATTTCAATATTTGTTGAATTTTGGCATGATCGAAATGGGACATCCTGATTAATAATGAAGAGATAAATGATAGAAAATTCAAAAGGGCATCCATTAAAGAACTTGAAGGTTCGTTCAAATGATAGATTTTCTTGTACTACTTGTTATGAAGACAAGTTAATTGTGAGGCCATCACCAACTATGATTGAGATTGAGGCCCCTGCGTTCTTATAACGTAAGCAAGGAAATATTTGTCGATCTATTCACCCACCTAGTGGGTCGTTTAGATATTTCATGGTCCTAATAGATGTTTACTTTAGATGGTCTCATGTGTATCTATTTTCATCTCGCAATTTGACATTTACAAAATTATTAGCACAAATAATATGATTGAGGGCACAATTTTTTGATAGTCAAATTAAGTCTATTCGTCTTGATAGTATCACGGAGTTTTAATCTAAGCATTTAATTATTATTGCTTATCGATTGGAATAAAAGTTGAACATCCTTTAGCTCATGTTCACACTCAAAATGTCCTTGCAGAGTCATTAATTAAAATGTCTACAATTGATAGCAAGGCCATTGCTTATGAAAACTAAGTTGTCCGCTTCTGTTTAGGCCATGTGATTATGCATGTTGCAATACTTGTTTGCCTCTGACCAACAAACTATCATAATTTGCTACATTGCAGTTGAATTTCGGTCAAGAACCCAATATATTCATCTAAGAATTTTTGAATACACTGCATATGTGTCCGTAGCACCACCATATCGCCCTAAGATGCCCCCCAAATAAGGTTAGGAATATATGTTGGGTCTGAATTACCTTTCATTATTCGCTAGCTTGAACCATTAACTGGAGATATGTTCACTGTTCGATTTGCAGATTATCGATTTGATGAGCAATTTTTCAAAATTAGAGAGAGAAAATAGTAAAATCAAAAGATAAATTTTATGAAAAAATTCATCACTGTCTCATCTTGATCCACGTGCTTCTGTCTGTGAGTAAGAATTATAAAAGAATATTTACTTGTAGAAAATTAAAAATCAAATGTCAGTCGCATTTACATATTGAAAAGGATTATTAAATCACATATTTCAACAATGAATGTCCCAATTCAAATGAGGTCCATGTAAGATCATCTACTAGTGTCATGACTAATGAGTCCAAAGCACGTCTGAAGCGTGGTAGACCATTAGGTTATAAGGATCGAAATACTAGAAAAAAAGGTCAAGATGACACTATGAAAGAATCTCATATGGAAGTTCAAGATTTGAACAATGTTGATATCCCTGAAGGAATCAATGAGCCTGAAACTAAATAAAATGAGAAACTATCCATAGATTCAAGTGATGTTGAAACTAATTTTAGTCTATCAAAAATAGTGTTGGATTTTGTCTTTGCATATAATGTTGCAACCAATTTGTTACACAATGTCGATAAAGAAATAATTGGCCAAAATGGCATGAAACAATCCAATTAGAGTTGAATTCACTTGTCAAGCATGAAGTTTTCGAACCTAAAGCTCAAACACCAAATAGTGTTAAAGTTGGCTATAAATGATTTTTTGTGCGAAAAAATAAAAAATAAAATACAAAGGTATAAAGCACGCCTTGTTGCACAAGAATTTTCACAAAGGCCTGGTGTCGATTATGAATAGACATATTCACCAGTAATTGATGAAAATATCATTATCTCATTAGTTTCACTGTCTACGAAAGACCTGAAATGCATTTGATGAATATAGTTACAACCTATCTTTATGAATCACGTGATAATGAGATATACATGAAAATTTTTAAAGAATATAAAATTCCTGAAACATATAGTTCAAAGTCTCAGAAAATGTATTGAATTAGATTGCAAAGATCATTATAAGCTTTGAAGCAATTTGACAGCATGTGGTATAACCATCTTAGTGAGCATTTATCTAAAGAAGGTTGTATAAATAATGCAATTTACCCATATGTTTTTATAAAGAAAACAACATCAGAGTTTGTTGTACTTGTTTATATTGATGACATAAATTTTATTGGAACTCCAATAGAGCTTCAAAAAGCAATTGATTATTTAAAGAAAGAGTTCGAGATGAAAGATCTTGGAAGAATATGATTATGTCTTGATTTGTAAATTAAACATTTGACATAATTATCCATCAATTTACCTATACAGTAAAGGTGTTGAAAAGATTTTATATGGATGGAGAGAACATTCATTAAATACTCTGAGGTTGTTTGATCACCTGGTGTGAATAAGAATCCATTCGACCTCAAGAGAAAAATAAGAAAATTCTTGACCATGAAGTATCATATCTTACTGCAGTCGTTGTATTAATGTATCTTACTAATACTATAAGGCCTGATATATTATTTTCTGTTAATTTGTTAGGAAGGTATAATTTTGCTCTTTCTAGAAAACATTAAAATGATATCAAACACAATGCGGTATCTAAAAGGGACTATCGACATGGACTTATTTATTCTAATAATTGCAGTCCCGATTTTGTTGGTACGCTGATTCAGTGTATTTATCTGATCCACATAAGGCTCGATCTTAAATAGGTTGTGTGTTCATATGTGGGTGTACCGGCATATCTTGGAGATCTACAAAACAATCTATCGTGACCACTTCATCAAATCATACTGAGATAATAGCTACTCACGAAGCAAGCTGAGAATATATGTGGTTGAAGTCCATGATACATCTTATTCGAGAAACATATGGTTTGAAATGTAACAAAGTACCCACGATTTTATATGAAGATAATGCAATTAAAGTGAGGATTCATAAAAGGAGATAGAACGAAGCACATTTCGTCAAAACTTTTTTACACACATAAGCTCCAAAAGAATGGTGACATCGATGTGCAACAGATTCACCTAAGTGATAATTTAGCAGACTTGTTCACCAAAGGATCGTCAACCTCAACATTTGAGAAGAATATTCAAGAATGGGATGCAATGTCTCCGAGATGTTAAGTGATGTTTTAATCAAGGAGAATAAATGCACACTGTATTCTTTTTTTTTTCCGTAATCAATATTTTATTTTACTGAATTTTCTTTGATATGGTTTTTAATGAGACGGTTAAAAATGTGTATTACAAGATATGCATTATTAAAGTCTCCCTTTATTTTGTGTTACTTATAGACACATTCTGGACATTCAAGGGGAGTGTTAAGTAAATTTGTGGAGTGAATGTCTTCTCCATTAGCAATATTGCCTTGTTTTTCAATGTAGAACTTTCATGCATAAACCAATCATTTCCATTGGTTGGAGTGATTTGGTTGGAGTGATTGGCGAAATTACCTATAAAGGCATGTCTTTGCTTCCATTTTAAGTAAACCAAAATAACTAAAAGTTTTAGTATCTGTTTCTTATTTATTCTATTCTGTTATTTTATATTATAACGAAAGTTATAAGTTGAGTGACTTTATTGATATATAAAAATTTTAGTGATTTTTTTGATACAAAGCTAAGTTCAGTGACTTCGCTAAATAATTTCACATATTTGAGTGACATTTTAAGATATTTACTCTACATTGTATCAAACGATCCCTAAATGACATTATTATTAGTATTCTGAGATTGGGAAGCCTTTAATTCCTACTTCTGAACCTTTTCATCCACTTTGAAGCAGAGGGAGTATAAATTGTGATTTAACTTAATAGTTGCGAAAAGACAAAATATGTTACGAGTAATTTGATGATTAGAATTGTTAATGTTGATAATGTGAGTCAACCTGAGCAGTCAATTTGGGATTTAGGGAATAAAAAATAAACAAATGAGCCATTGATTATACTTTAAATGAGGTAAATAAAATGAATCCACAAATTACAAAATCCACCGTACCTCATCTTTCATTTTGAAATTTCTGCTCCTCAATAAACTCAGCTGCAATGGGATTGGTTACCAAACAAGAAGAGTTGATTGGCAATGCTTCTATTCTATCAACAAAGAGATGAATATGCTATGGACCTATGATGCATGCATATCTATAGAGGATTCAACTGGTTCAACTGAATCCACTACTTGCAAGTCGAATCACTTATATGTATGTAGATCAAAATTAAAAAATGTGAACATATCACATCCATTATGAACTCGGCGACTCTAAATCATTGAAATCGTCTCTACCTAGAAAGGCCTAAAGCAAGATTTTTCCTCTAATAGGTACCGGGCATTGTGTGTTATGCTTTAGCTATCAAAAAAGCACATTGGGTATTATGCTTTCTGGTTACTGCAAGCTCAGCAGTTGCAGTAGCACGATGTATTATTATTATGTAGAGCCCTGGTCCGAGTTCTTTGCCAACTTTGCTTGGGTAAGCCTGTCCAAGATGGCTGGCTCCAGAGGAATGGGATCAAGACAACGTTCAGCAGCAGCAACAATCACCTGTTCAGCAATAAACACCGTCACATTTTGCTAAATAAAAACGGTTGAAGCATTCACCTTTCAGTATATGCAGTGACAACCAACTGGATGATTTCTACTACAAAGTCAGCTATTAGGGAGAGGGGGAAAAGAGATGGGGAAGAGTCTAGGGAGGAAACAACTGATGGATAGCAACTAAACACAGATGATAGGGAACCTTTTAGGACTGCTTGAAGGCGGTCATTGAAGAGGACAATATAAGTTGAAGCCCATTAACAGAGTAGCTGTTAATTATATAGCTCCGGAGATTCTGTCTTTACCTCATCAAGCAAAAAATCAACAGCTGCTTCATCTTCAGCAGTATCCTTAAGAGTGGTCTTAAGAAATTGAATGTCCAACTGAATTTGTTGAAATCCACTCCGATTAAAAGTCTGAAGTCGGACAAATTCTTGTAAACTCTTCAAGAAAAGTTTTATAATCGTAGTTATGACTGATTCCTGCACATTAAATAATTCTTACTCCACTGTTCTCCAAAATTAGTGCAGATTGTTCAATTACAAGCACTAGAACCAAACCTGTGTGTGTTCAACTTTAGTAAATATTTCCATCTTCTGCTTGAACAATTTTGCTAAATGGGACTCAAGAAGCTGACTCCTAGCCTTTTGGGTATTTGATCGTACCAGTCTATCATCTCTCAATGGATTACTACGAGAAGAATTGGTACTTCCATTGCTGTCTGTACGCCGATGCTTAGGGTGGAGCCCTTCAGGCAATATTTGCTTTACTTCATTACGGATTGTGTCCAGCTGAAAAATGAGATCAAACAAAAAAAGATTAATTTTTTAATGAACTAGTCATATTAACTATTATTGGAGAAGAAACTATATTATATATTATATGAAGTCAAAAGGTGCCATTTTTCTCCCTCTCGGTGCTGCAACTTCCTATTACCAAAACCTCATACTGGAGCAGGAAGAGAAAATGAAAACTGTAGAAGTTACCTCTTGGAGTAGTAGGTCAACAAACATATGAACTTCCCTGGGCTCTTTATGCTACACAAAGAGAATATTAAAAGAAGGTAGGGCAAAATTAGGACAAGCCATCATCTTGATGTTTACAAGTGATTAGTGTTAGCTGACCATGTCTGCTTACCTTAACCCAATTGGGGGTTGTAAACCTCTTCTTCAACACAATCAAGATCTTCTGAGTTTTCAAGCTTATATACTGAAACAGGAGATCGAATTAGAGTTAAAATTCAGTATTTTGATTGAACTCTAACTACTAGTTATCTACCAAGGAAGGTAATAACAGAAAGTATCATAAGTGAACATATGGATAACATTAGTCATAAAGGAAAAACTAGCATTGTATACTCGAGTATTTAGATCCTCCAATATTCACAAGAAAATTGGAGAAAAGCAATCTAAAATCAGACGTGTATTTTTACAACTTCAAAAGCTTCCATAATTAGTTAAATCCAGATTTTTGTTTAACTATCAATGCAAATGTTGTGTTCTCAATGGTGAACAGATCAAGTTCAATGTCCAATCATAACACAGAAATAACATAATCTTTAACTTGAGTGAAGAGAGTTCATCATTGCAAAAAGATAATATGAAATTCAAGAAAGTCAACAAACCTACAACAAGCATAAATGCAAGCCAACAAAAAAATCATCATAAATCCCATATAACTAAACATCAAGAGAAGTATGCTCTCAGACAATAGAAAGACAACAGATGTGTTCTTAACAACCTGCCTGAATAAATAAATAATGGCACTTAGCAGTTCACTACAGATTCCTTTTTTCAAGAAATGCCACGGTTTGTGTATCCGGAGTCAGAATCAAGGAAATAAGGAAACTAACTGAATTAAAGGAGAGGCACAACATCAAACAAGTAGAACTGTATTGATGGCCGAATAAGTAGAATGCTGGTCATAAAGGATAATTTTTAAAAAAAAAAAGGTAATGCAGAACTTGGTTTCATTGAACAATATTCATAATCCTTTTTATCTGGCATTATCTTGAAACCACGTGCATCAAAAGAAGTTTTAGTAAGATCAATGTAGTGGTACATTACAGAATTCCCCCAAATGATAATAAGGACAATCGGCATATGGAATTCAAAGAGATCAAATAGAAAAGGATACTTTGAATCATAGAACTATAATGAAATATATGGTCACATTAACATTTGGAGGTAGACCTATATACTGTATATGTCGCTTGGTTCTTTATTTCATAATATGCAAGTTTCTAATTTATCTATGAATTTAGTTCATTGTTTAAATCACAAGTCGTCCAATGAATCACGCACGTTGACTTTATGATTGCAATCAATTTCTCCTTTTTAATAAGGAAGTAATGTGAAATTGATCGTGTGAGAATTAATGGAGAAAATTATTATTAAATTGTGTGTTTGCATAATTACATCGAGACCCTATTTATAGACAGTATAGTACAATCTTTTTCCGAGTAGGATTTTTATATACTATTCCTATTTCTACTCATATTCTAACATTCCCCCTCAAGCTGGTGCATACAAATCATATGTACCTAGCTTGTTACAAATGTTATTAATACGAGGATCGGTGAAGGACTTGGTGAAGATATCTGCAAGTTGATCACTTGACTTCACAAATTTTGTAACAATATCTCCAAAGAGTATCTTTTCTCTGACAAAGTGACAATCAATCTCTATGTGTTTAGTCCTCTCATGAAATACTGGATTTGATACGGTATGAAAGGCTGCTTGATTATCACACACAAGTTTCATCTTACCGGTTTCTCCAAATTTTAATTCTCTCAGCAACTGTTTGATCCAAATTAGCTCACAAGTTGCTACAGCCATTGCTCGATATTCTGCTTCCGCACTAACTCAAGCAACCACACTCTGTTTCTTACTCTTCCAAGACACTAAATTACCTCCTACTAAAACACAATATCCGGAACTAGAACGTCTGTCAGAGGGTGATCCTGCCCAATCAGCATATGTGTATCCAATGATATGCTCGTGACCTCGATCCTCAAAGAGTAGTCCTTTACCTGGAGCTGACTTTATATATCGCAGAATACAAACAACTGCATCCCAATGACTATCACAGGGGGAAGTCATAAACTGACTTACAACACTCACAGGAAAGGATATGTCAGGTCTTGTCACAGTGAGATAATTCAATTTTCCAACCAACTGCCTATACCTTTCAGGATCACTGAGTGGCTCCCTCTGTCTTGGTAGAAGTTTAGCATTTGGATCCACAGGAGTGTCAATGGGTCTACATCCCATCATTTCTGTCTCCTCAAGAATGTCTAAGGCATACTTGCGTTGAGAAATAACAATACCTGATCTGGACTGAGCAACATTAATACCTAAAAAATATTTCAGTCTGCCGAGGTAGAGATGTTGCTTCAATTTAGTGATACCATCTTGATCATTGCCGGTGATAACAATATCATCAACATAAATGACCAAATAAATACACAGATTTGGTTGAGAATATCGATAAAACACTGAGTGATCAGCTCCACTACGAATCATGCCAAACTGCTGAATTACTGTGCTGAATTTTTCAAACCAAGCTCGAGGGAACTGTTTCAGACCATAAAGTGACCTGCGTACCGACATACAAGGCTACTAGACTCCCCCTAAGCAACAAAACCAGGTGATTGCTCCATATAGACTTCTTCCTCAAGATGCAGAAAAGCATTCTTCATATACAACTGATAAAGAGGTCAATGACGAACGGCAGCAATGGATAGGAAAAGACGGACAGATGCTATTTTAGCCACTGGAAAGAAAGTGTCACTATAATCAAGCCCAAATATTTGCGTGTATCCTTTGGCAACAAGGCGAGCCTTAAGCCGATCAACTTGACCGTCTGGACTAACTTAGACTGCATAAATCCAACGGCAACCAACAATAGATTTACCTGCAGGAAGGGAAACAAGCTCCCAAGTACCACTCGCATGTAAAACAGACATCTCATCTATCATAGTCTGCTTCCACCCTGAATGAGAAAGTGTTTCACCTATACTTTTAGGGATAGAAATAGAGGACAAAAATGATACAAAATCATAATGGGGTGATGATAAACGATGATGACTCAAGAAAGTATAATGTGGGTTAGCATTATGGGTGGAACGCATACCTTTTTGAAATGCAACTGATTGGCGAGGAGAAGGCAAGTCCGCAGTAGGAGCAGCGTCCGATGCATGACATGAATCATCTGGGACTAATAGTGGACGCTGACGACGATGATAAGTCAGAAGTGGTGGCACTGTAGCTGGAGACGTAGAAGCAACTGTTGATTCCTCAAAGATTGGTTCGGGTAAGTCTAGAGACGGGTAAGACCAAGGATTGTGCGGGTAAGACGGGAGATACAGGTAAAATCTTAGAGATATCAGGATGATCAGAAGATATATAGTATGGTCGAGATTAAAAAAAAAGTGACATCAGCGGACATAAAGTAGCGACGAAGATCTTGTGAATAACAACGATACCCTTTTTAAACTCGAGAGTAACCAAGGAAGACACATTTGAGAGCACGAGGGGCTAATTTATCTTCTCCAGGGGCTAAGTTATGAACAAAGCACGTGCTCCCAAAGACACGAGGGAGGATAGAGTAGAGATGTGACTGTGGAAACAATATAAAATGGGGAACCTTATCCTGAATGGAAGATGATGACATTCTATTAATTAGATAACAAGATGTGAGACTGCATCGCCCCAAAAATGCAGCGGAACATGGGATTCAATGAGAAGAGTGAGCAGTCTCAAAAAGATGCCTATTTTTTCTTTTTGCTATACTATTTTGCTGAGGGGTGTACGGACAAGATGTTTGGTGAACAATTCCTTGATGAGTCATAAACTCCTGAAACTGAGAGGATAAGTATTCTAAGGCATTATCGCTACGAAAAGTACGAATAGAAACACCAAATTGAGTTTGTATTTCAGCATAAAAACTTTTGAATGTAGAGAATATCTCAGAACGATCTTTCATTAAGAAAACCCAAGTACATCTTGAAAAATCATCAATGAAACTAACAAAATAACGAAAACCTAAAGGTGAACCGACTCTACTAGGAGCCCAAACATCAAAATGAACTAATGAGAAAATAGACTCTGAATGACTCCCAATACTACGTGAGAAAGTAGCACGGGTGTGTTTCCCAAGTTGACATGACTCAATCTAATGTGGATAAACTAGACAAACTAGGCACCATCTTTTGTATCTTGGATAGACTCGGATGTCCCAAACGTTTGTGAATTAGGTCTGAAGGGTCTGTAACGGAGCATGTTATGAAGGAATTTGAAGAGGTAAGATGATAAAGGCCTTGTGATTCATATCCTGCGCCAATCTTCTGTCCTGTACTGCGGTCCTGCATTAGAAAAGAGTCATCAAAAAAGGTTATGCTACAATGAAGGACACGTGTCAAACGACTAACAGATGCAAGATTGAAAGGACAACCAGGGACATAAAGAACAGAGTCTGGAGGGACAGAAGATAGGGGTTTGGCTTATCTAACTCCTTTTGGTTGTGGTTGGATCCCATTGGCTAAAGTAATAGCAGGAAGAGATTGTGAATAAACAATATCAGACAAAAGTGAATTGCTACCATAAATATGATCAAAAGCACCTAAGTCCACAACCCATGATCCAAGAGTACTAGACAATGAAACACAAAGCAAAAGGATTACCAGCAACAAAAGCATCAGGTTGGGCAACCGAGGCTACTTGTGGAGATGTCTGCTTACTTGCTTGATACTGAAGGAACTCATCATATTCTGTTTGGGCAATATGAGCATTATTGGATGGTCGATTAGGCTGTGGAGATATCTGCTTACTTGCTCGATTCCGAAGGAACTCATTATATTCCTTTACAGCAATAGGATCATAACTGAGTAGTGGACCATGCAAACTATGGCATATATCCTGAGTGTGTCCAACTTTATGACAATAACTACACCTCGATCGAGATTTTCCAGAAAGACCTCCTCCTCGCCGATTTTTCATAGGCTGATATGTTCGTTTTTCTATGGTTTGAGATGCAAGAATAGAAGAGTCAACAGCAGGTGATGAAATTACTTTGTGACCGGGAGGCACAGCAAGACGAAGCAAACGAGAGAATAACTCATCAATTGTAGGAACCGAAGGACTAGCTAAAATATGATCACGTACAGTATCATAGTCAGTAGAAAGTTCAGCAAGTGTAAGAACTAAAAACAACATCTACCTATGCTCTTGTTGTTTATCCACATCCGCAGTGTCGGGCATCAATGTATCAAATTCTTCCATGACTGCTTGTACTTGTCCCAAGTAAGTAGACATATCGGATTTTTGTTTCTTCAAGTTGGTCATTCGAGATATCACATCATAAAAACGAGATATGTCATTAGTGTATAAAGCACGAGCCTTTTCCTAAACTAAATAACACGTCTGGAATGGACGAAACAAGGGCATCAACTTGGAATCAATAGATCGCCATAAGAGACTACATAATTAAGCGTCAACTTTCTCCCATTGTTCTTTAGCTTTCGCATCTTCCGCGCTAGATTTTGCCTTTTCATCTACCACATTAGACTTGTTCATTAAGTGATCTTGGACACCTTGACCTTTGCACCACAACTCAACCGAGGAAGCCCAGGCTAAATAAGTTGAACTTCCCATTAATGGTTCGGAAGTGATCATAGGACTTGAACTTCCGATTCCAGTAGTTTTGGGGCCAAAAACATAATACCCAAAAGACATCTTGCAAATTTTAACTTGAAAACACCAAGAAACGGGATTTGGATGTCTAAAAGCTTGCAGAAAGGAAAAAATAAAATCTGATGTCGCCGGAATTAGGGTTCCGACGGTCGGAATCTTCAAATAATGCCGGAATCGAAAAAAAGAAATAACTGGTCGGAGCAAAATGGATCGGCGACCCCAACAAAAAAAGAACTCAAAAATTCGACCGAAAATGGGTTCACGCGCCGGCGCGTGACCAGATCTCGTCAGAATTTCAGATTTTCCGACAGGCGTGTGTCAGCGCGTGGTTGGTATTTTGCCGGCAGTTTTGGGCGGGTTTTTGTCGCCTGATCTTCTCGATCCTCTTGGTGGTGTTGTATTTTTCACACAACCCACAAAAAAGGACACATTCTGTCACCGGAATTGACGCACGGTGACTAAGTTTTCTTTTCTTAAGTTTCTCACCAATGCTCTGATACCATGTGAGAATTAATGGAGAAAAATATTATTAAATTGTGTGTTTACATAATTACATCGAGACCCTATTTATAGACACTATAGTACAATCCTTTTCCAAGTAGGATTTTTATTTACTATCCCTATTTCTACTCATATTCTAACAGATCGCAACCATAAAATCAACATGCATGAAAAAATTTACAGGTTTTCATTGTTGTTTAGTAGTTTATTGGAATACGTAATATTTTAATTTTTATAACATTAGCATTGGAAAATGGAACATATATGTGAAGCTTATACCCTTAACCTTTTATTGCCCACATCATTTATCTTTTTTAAGGTCATTTACTCTAATGTTAGCATTACAGATTAAAGCCGTACAGCGGTCATTTGGCACTTTAATATAGAGAGATGCATTGAGAAGATAGACAAATGTCTTCCAATGTTTGAGAGACATATATAAAATGAATTTCTTTTGTTTCTTCTTTACGTTTGGAGGAGGATACAAATTTCATCAATTCTATGTGCAGTTGAAGTTAGAAAAGGAAGGGCAAATTTTGTAGTTCTTTTTTTTTTTGGATAGTTAAAACTTTTATAGTTATCTAGTTTATAGGTTAATATATGTTTTATAACTATGCAACTAAATCCATTTGAAATCTGAGTTTATAGCCATTTGATCATAAAGCATGATAAATTTATTCTTACCGTTTTATACTGAATTTTATAGATCGTTCTGTCACTCTACGAATTAATTAAAATTAGCAAGCACAAATTTGCTTCTAGTTAAATATTTTATACATTTGAGTAATCATGATTCATGAACACAATGCATACAGGTTCAAATGAAAACAGAATATTAAAGTTGTAACTTAAGCTCTCCAACTGACTAGGGAAACATGAATAATAAATGGAAATGACTGAAAAGTTTGTATGCTGGAGCTAGACACAAAATTCATTCCCTGAAAAACAGAAAGTTATGTATGCAATATAGGAAAAGATAAATTTTGCAACTCGTCAAATAATATAAGAATAATGGTTTTGCAAGTTATCAGAAAGACAAAAGAAATGTTGTTTTTGCATGCTGCACTACTTCTCCGTCACAATAAAAGATCTCTGGCAGTATACATTTGCAATGGCACACGTTTATCGTTGAAGCCTAAATGTGTATCAAATCTACTAAATACAAGCATGAAAACAACGAAGATTAGACATGGAAAACTTCCTCTTTAGAGCAAAAAAAACAATCCATACACCTCTAGCAAAAGCCAACCAGTAAAACAAATAACAAGATGTTTGCAGAAGTACGAAAACGTTACGAATCCAGATACATACATGCTGCAAGAGTTCTTCACCGGCTGATCGAAATATGCGACAAATTTCTGCAGGAATAAAAGCTGGACTATTTTCATAGCCTCGAGTCCCACCACCAGAAAAAGAAGATATTTCCTGAAATTTTGAAAAAGGCATATTTAGATGGCCCAGATCAGGTAACTATACTGAAGTAACAATCAGCCAATTCCTTGCCTCAGTGATTCTGGTAATGGCATTTTGCTCAATGAAAACGGAGAGTTGAGCCAACAAAAGAACAAGCTCAGGAAGTACTTTATCACCCTGCATTCCCTCCCCAAAGGTTAGATCCTGATTAACTAAATATTTCTTTCCTGAAAGCACGAGAAATTGATCATTCAGCTTCCTGAAGAAGTCCTGAAATCCTTCTTGCACCCACTCAATGACCAAGTCTGTCAATCTTGATAGCACTTCCAAGTCTTCATCAAGAACTCGACGGAAATCCTGTTATATGAAAAATCAAAGTAAAGTAACAATAAAAAAACACAATTGACTGGACCCCTGGAGATTGTATTCTGATGGGCCGAAATCATGATACTATGGTGCTAGTTTTAGCCGTTGCTTTTTCCTGATTTATAGACTTTCCATTTTTTTTTTCTTATTGGGAGGTAAGCTCACTGATTTTCACAACAATTTTATTCAGTTGAGTCACCTTCCTGATATTTTTGGCATAATAAAAACCCTGTCAGCTACTTGAGATCAAATCTGAGTGGCCAGTTATAGCAGCAAAAACCGAAGTAGGTCAGTAGTTATAGCGGCAGAAAAATGTTAATGCTCACACATTTCATTTAGTAACATAACGTCATCAGTAAAGACTTTGGTTCACAGTAATACACTTTTCCAGAAGTTCTAGATGCATGTCATAGAACAATCCGGTTGAGAAAGAATTCTCTTGATGTTACTAATGCATGGTTATTACCTATCCCTTGTAAAACAAAATAGTTTGGTTCCCAAGGGGTCAGAAAACTCTTTAGCTCCATTCATAGGTTTGGCAGGAAACCTTTTTAATCTTTTAATTCCACATGTTTCTACAATACTTAATCATTCCCTGGTTAGAATCAAATAGTGAAAGAAAAACAATATGGAGGCCAGGGTACGGAAACAATCAACAGATACCAACTACTATAAGAACCATTCCCAGTGAAAACTAAGAGGACAGCTTTGATAACTTTTGAACCAACACATGAATTATTTGATACAAAGATTCATGAGAACTTCTTAATTTATATAAAGCCACAGAACTTTTACCAGCAACGCATCCATGCTGCCTTGAATTAGTGCCCTTTTGTTGGTCTCAAGGGAAGCCTGCAAAGGATATTCTTCTTCAGTCACCCCCTTTTGATTATCATGGACTTTTACAAGAGCGTCTGCCAATTTAAAATAAAGTAAAGCAACAGTTAAACTCAGAATAGTTTAGAGTTCATGTAAAATAAGTGGTTTGAGAGTGAAGGTCATTTTCTACTAAGGAACTAATTTATCCTCTAAGGGTAGTTAAGAATTTGGATTATCACAAATAATATCATAAGCAGGTAGTTACAAATTGTGCATTAAGTCCTGAATGCCAGATGATACAACATATAATAAGATAAGACCTCAGACTTCTGAAGAACCTTACCAGTTTTTATCCTCTGAAAGACAAATGATAATCTGAAATATTTTGAATTATCTTCTTAATAACCTTTGTTAAGTCAAATGACTCACACCATAGTTAACAAGATCCAATACAGGAGAGAGTAGATATCCAAGAAGAAATAACAAGGAGGTTCTGTGTTTACTTTGTGCAAATTAGTAGTTTTGTGTTTTCTACATCCTTCTTAGAGATTCCATTAAGTCTCAAAACGTACTAACAAATTTAGTTTGGGTCAAATTGCAAATATTTTAGCCGGCAATACCAATTTAACAAGACATACCTGAAATATCTAGCAGAAGATGACTGAATCTGCCAGCAACATATTGTTTGATAACATCATGAGCAGCCTGAAACCACACAGGATTTTTCAGATACTCCAAACCCATCACTGTAACAACCAACCACAATTGAACAACATGAATCCATAAAGTGGTAGTTGTCTATTATAAGCAACCTCAAATGTAAAATCACGTAGACCGGCCTCTGGCAGCACTTCATCCATCAGAAGCATGTCTGTCCAAATTACTCCTGAGGAAAAAATGTGTGTAAAAGAATAATTTATAATCAGACCAAAAAATTAGCATTCATTAAATGCAAAAGCGTGTCCACAGAGAGCCAGAGTAACCAAAGGTGAAAAGATAGAAAAGCGAGGTGTAGTAGGTTTTGAGTGCAAAGCCTAAAGAAAGACCAGTCGGTGAATAAAGGTCTAGAATAAAGAAAAAACTAATAGATATATATGCGCACACACACATCAATCAATAACAATCAATAACTAAGAACAAGAACAACAATTACAAAGGTAGAAGATTGACAACAACAACAACAACAACAAACCCAGTGTATTCCCACCTAGTGGGGTCTGGGGGGTAAGATGTACGCAGTCCATACCTCTACCTCTGATGAAGTAGAAAGGCTGTTTCCGAAAGACCCCCGGCTCAAGGCACGAGATAGCACGCAAACACATAGTAAAGCACAGAAGCAGATTACATAACATAAATACGGCACCCATAAGGAATATAAAACAGAGGAAAGCAGAGGAAAGCACACAGATTCGTAATAAACATGGAACACTGAATACGGAATCATAACAGGAATAAAACCCCCACCAAGTAATTCCCTACACTAGCGACCCAAACTGGCCCTAATCCTCTGCCGTAATTCGTGTCTTCCAGACCTTCCTATCTAGGGTCATGTCCTCGGTGAGCTGTAACTGCTCCATGTCCCGCCTAATCACCTCACCCCAGTACTTCTTCGGCCTACCCCTACCCCGCCTAAAACCATCCAAAGCTAGCCTCTCACACCTACGGACCGGGGCATCCATGCCCCTCCTCTTCACGTGTCCGAACCATCTCAATCGTGCTTCCAGCATCTTGCACTCCACTGAAGTCACACCAACCTTCTCCTGGATAGTCTCATTCCGAACTCTATCCCCTCGAGTCAGTCCACACATCCAGCGCAACATCCGCATTTCTGCCACCTTCATTTTTTGGATGTGGGAGTTCTTAACTGGCCAACACTCCGCTCCATACAGCAAGGCCGGACGGACTACCACCCTGTAGAATTTGCCTTTAAGCTTGGGCGGCACCTTCTTATCACACAGCACCCCCGACGCGAGTTTCCACTTCATCCATCCCGCCCCAATACGGTGCGAGACATCCTCGTCAATCTCACCGTTACTCTGGATCACGGACCCGAGATACTTGAACTTATCCCTCTTACATACCTCCTGTGCTTCCAGTTTCACTACTACCTCATTCTCCCACCTCACGCCATTAAACTTGCATTCCACATACTCTGTCTTGCTTCTGCTCATCCTGAACCCTTTAGACTCAAGAGTTTGCCTCCACACCTCTAATTTGTCATTCACACCCCCTCGAGTCTCATCTATCAGAACTACATCGTCTGCAAAAAGCATACACCACGGCACCTCCCCTTGAATACGCCGCGTCAACACATCCATCACTAACGCAAACAAAAAGGGACTAAGAGTAGATCCCTGATGCAATCCTGTCAGGACAGTAAAATGCTCTGAGTCTCCTCTCGCCGTCCTCACCTGGGTTTTCGCTCCCTCATACATATCCTTAATTACTCTGATATATGCCTGCGGTACTCCACTCACCTCCAAGCATCTCCAAAGCACCTCCCTGGGGACTTTGTCGTAAGCCTTTTCCAGGTCGATAAACACCATGTGCAGATCCTTCTTCCTTTCCCTATACTGCTCCACCAACCTCCGTACCAGGTGGATTGCCTCCGTCGTCGAGCGGCCGGGCATAAATCCGAACTGGTTTTTCAAAATAGACACTATCCGTCTCAGCCTCACCTCGACCACTCTCTCCCAGATCTTCATAGAGTGACTCAATAACTTAATCCCCCTATAGTTATTGCAACTCTGAATGTCTCCCTTATTCTTATAGAGAGGGATCATGGTACTCCACCTCCACGCCTCGGGCATCTTTGCCGTCCTGAAAATTTCATTAAACAATCCAGTCAACCACCTTACACCAGCCTGTCCAACGAACTTCCAAAACTCCACCGGTATCTCATCCGGCCCCGTCGCCCTACCCCTTCGCATCCTGCGGACAGCCTGTCTAACCTCTTCTACCTTAAAACGTCTACAATAGCTAAAATTCCGACACTCCTCTGAGTGCTCTAGTTCCCCTAACACAATAGCTCTATCCCCTTCGTCATTCAAGAGCCTGTGAAAGTACGACTGCCATCTCTTCTTTATGTGGTCGTCCTCCACCAACACTCTACCGTCCTCCCCCTTAATGCACCTCACCTGATCGAGGTCACGACCCTTCCTCTCCCTAGCCTTAGCGAGTCTAAACAACTTTTTCTCCCCTCCTTTCCCCTGTAACCCTGCATACAAGCTCTCAAAAGCGGCCGTCTTAGCTGCCGTGACCGCTGACTTCGCCTCCTTCCTCGCTAGCTTGTACTCTTTCCTATTTACCCGCTTCTCTTCTTCGTCCTTACTTTCCACCAACTTAGCATACGCCCCTTTCTTGATCTCCACTTTCTTCTCCACCTCTTCATTCCACCACCAATCCCCCCGATGGTGCCCGGCCCGGCCCCTAGAAACACCCAACACCTCCCTTGCATTCTCCCTGATGCACCTTGCCGCCCTGTCCCACATACTATCCACGTCCCCCCTACACTCCCACACCCCCATTCCCGCCAACCTCTCCCCTATCTCCCACGCATTCACTGGCGTCAGGCCGCCCCACTTAATTCTCGGTCTACACTCCTTACTCCTCCTCTTTCTATTCTTCTTTATACCCAAATCCATAACCAAGAGCCTATGCTGGGTCGAAAGATTCTCACTCGGAATGACTTTACAGTCCTTACACAACGCCCTATCTCCTTTCCTAAGCAACAAAAAGTCAATCTGAGTCCTGGCTATCGCGCTTCGAAAGGTGATCAGGTGCTCGTCCTTCTTCGGGAAGCCCGAGTTCACCACCACCAGCCCAAAGGCCCTCGCAAACTCCAATAGGGTCGCCCCCTCTTCATTTCTCTCCCCAAAACCAAAACCACCATGAACATCACCAAAGCCTCCCGGTAGCGCCCCGATGTGCCCGTTGAAATCCCCTGCTACAACAATCTTCTCCGAACTGGGCACGCCTCTCACCACCTCCTCCAAAGCCTCCCAAAACCGCATCTTCTCCTCCCCCTCCGATCCCACTTGCGGCGCATAAGCACTACACACGTTCAGGGTAAACCCGCGAATGACCAACTTAATAGTCATCAACCTATCGTTGATCCTCTTCACCTCCACTACCTAACCTCTAAGCTCTTCATCTACTAAGATGTCAACTCCATTCCTACACCTCTCGCTCCCAGAGTACCACAGCTTGTAACCATCCACAACCCTAGCCTTAGACCCTACCCACTTGGTCTCTTGGACACACGCAATGTTGATCCTCCTCTTCCTAAGAATCTTCACAAGCTCAATGGACTTACCCTGAAGGGTCCCTATATTCCAAGACCCAACCCTCAGCCCACCGTCGCTATCCACACGCCCTCCACTACCTCCCCCGCGGCCAAACCAAAGGTAGAAGATTGAAACAAGGGAAACATATGAAGCTAATAACCTAGTCGATCAAATTCAAGGACCATTTTAAATTTCTGATGTAAATGCATTGAAGCACTCTGATTCAGATTCTTATATATATATTTTGAAAATAGCTGCAAGACCAAAACCGAAAGCCCTTCTTTTGATTTTTTTTCCTATAAATGAAGATTTGCTGGTTTTCTCGTACTAAAATTTCTATTACCTATACCAAATTAATAATTACAATCGTACTTATCCATAATGTTCCTATCAATCAATATATCATTTTCTTGGCTTTGTTGACCTATACAACAACAACAACATACCCAGTGTGAGAGCATTCCACGGGTGGGATCTAAGGGGGTAGGGCGTATACAGACCTTACCCCCTACCTTGTGTGAGGTAAAGAAGTTGTTTCCGGTAGACCCTCAGCTCAAGAAAAGCCTTTCCAAAAATAGGTTTGACAAATACAAGGGTAAAAGCTATAGTGAAAATACTGTGGAAAAAAAGTACTGCCAGCAAAACAATACAGATAATCCAAGTAAAAGAAACAACAATGGTAATATAGTTGAAGAATAAGATAAAATAGAATAACAATAATGATACTGATTAGTAGAAAACGGAGCAGACAAGGTGCGGTAAACTAGAACCATGCTCTCCAACTAAAAGAGAGAAAACGCTCGACTACTTAATAACCCTCTACCCTAATCCTTGACCTCCACGTTTTCCTCTCTTGGGGCATGTCCTCAGTGAGATGAAATGTGTCATGTCATGTCTAATCACCTTTCTCAATTCTTTCTTGGTTTACCTCTACCTTCCTTGGACCTATCACTGCTAACCCTCGCACGTCCTCATTAAAGCATATGTGCTCCTCCTTTTTATATGCCCGCACCATCTCAGTCTCGCTTTCCGCATCTTGTCCACCACTAAGTCCACTCTCACCTTTCCACGTAATATCTTTGTTCCTAATCATATCTCTCCTCATGACTGCAACACCTCGGATTTTGGCCCTTGAAAAATCCCTGAGCTTTGAGCTCACTGCCCTGACTACGACTGACCATACGAGTCGTAAAGTCTCTATACGAAGCGTATGACCCAAACCGTAGCCTGACAAGTGTAGGGTCCTTGAGCTACTGCTCAGACAACGACTTGTCCATACAAGTCGTAATGACTCTATACGAGTCGTAAGGTACCAATCGTAAGGTGACCAGTGTGATTACCCAAATATTTTGTCTTGAGTACGACTAGGACTCTACAAGTCGTATGGTCACTTGACGAGTCGTGTGATGTGAGTCGTAGGGTCAACAGTGTGGGTGCCCAATAACACTACCTAGACTACGACTCGTGGTGACGGAGTCGTAGTGTATCCTTGTGAGTCGTAGGGAGACCCGTAACGACTGGCGACATTTTTTAGTTATTTATTTAAAGCGCACTTTAGACACTTCCCCTTTTCACCAATAATAACCCACAACCCTAAATCATATTAGGGCCTCTATTTTCAACACTTATCAATCATAAACACTCTCTCCACACTCTCAAATTCCCCATTCAAAGACAAGGCTAGGGTTTCAGGAGTTTGGTCTTTTAGGGCTCAACGATGGTTTCTTCTCCAAATTTCTTGGTGATTAAGGCATGTATCTCTCTCCCTAAACTTGTGTTTTAATATTGGCATGATTTGGTTTATTATTTACATGGTTTTGATGTTGGGTTTTGAACGATGGGTTGAGGGTTTTGGATTTAATTGGTTTAAATGCTTTTCCCACGTTTATTTTGGATTTATTATACTTGAATTGTTGATTTGTACACTCATTAGGGTGCATGGGAATGGTAAATGAAATTAGGGGTACAAGGATTCCCCAAATTTGCAAACTATGAAAATATGGGTACAAGAATTCCCTCAAACTTGTGAGGGGTACAAAGATTTCCCTTGGCATTGAAATTGATGAGATCTCAACCAACTTGCATAATTGATTTTAGAATATGAATTATTAATTGGTGTGGCCTACTTCTTTAAAATTAATGCATAACATAAATGGTTTTATGCCTATCTCAGGATAATCTTCAGAAAAGTGGTTTTACATTAAATAATAGATGTCACTTATGTGAACAAGAGGGTGGAGACTGTGAATCACCTTCTTCTGCACTGCAGAATAGCTAGACAATGTTGGGAATTTTTTTCAGTATTTGTGGGACTTCTTGGATCATGCCTCAGAGTTTGAAGGAATTATTGGAGAGTTGGCAGCACCCAAGAATGCATAAAGCTTTGAAGCAGATATGGAGAACAATACCTTTGTGCATATTCTGAACTATTTGGCTAGAAAGTAACAACACTTGTTTTGATGGTCCAAAGGTTCATATTTCTAGAGTTAAAAACAAGTGTTTGCATAATTTATTTTGTTGGCATAAAAGTAGTTTCACTGATAGTATAGATCAATATATGGACTTTGTGGAGTTGCGAGGGATTGCATCAGGGATCTACTCTTAGTCCCTTTTTGTTTGCGTTAGTGATGGATGTGTTGACGCGGCGTATTCACGCGGCGTATTCAAGGGGATGTGCCGTGGTGTATGCTTTTTGCAGACGATGTAGTTCTGATAGATGAGACTCGAGGGGGTGTGAATGACAAATTAGAGGTGTGGAGGCAAACTCTTGAGTCTAAAGGGTTCAGGGTGAGCAGAAGCAAGACAGAGTATGTGGAATACAAGTTTAATGACGTGAGGCGGGAGAATGAGGTAGTAGTGAAGCTGGAAGCACAGGAGGTATGTAAGAGGGATAATTTCAAGTATCTTGGATCCGTGATCCAGAGTAACGGTGAGATTGACGAGGATGTCTCGCACCGTATTGGGGCGGGATGGATGAAGTGGAAGCTCGCGTGGGGGGTGCTGTGTGATAAAAAGGTGCCGCTCAAGCTTAAAGGCAAATTCTACAAGGTGGTAGTCCGTCCGGCCTTGTTGTATGGAGCGGAGTGTTGGCCAGTTAAGAACTCCCACATCCAAAAAATGAAGGTGGCAGAAATGCGGATGTTGCGCTGGATGTGTGGGCTGACTAGAGGGGATAGAGTTCGGAATGAGACTATCCAGGAGAAGGTTGGTGTGACTTCAGTGGAGTGCAAGATGCGGGAAGCCCGATTGAGATGGTTCGGACACGTGAAGAGGAGGGGCATGGATGCCCCGGTCCGTAGGTGTGAGAGGCTAGCGTTGGATGGTTTTAGGCGGGGTAGGGGTAGGCCGAAGAAGTACTGGGGTGAGGTAATTAGGCGGGACATGGAGCAGTTACAGCTCACCGAGGACATGACCCTAGATAGGAAGGTCTGGAGGACGCAAATTAGGGCAGAGGACTAGGGCCAGTTTGGGTCACTAGTGTAGGGAATTACTTGGTGGGGGTTTTATTCCTGTTATGATTCCGTGTTCCGTGTCCCATGTTTTATTACGAATCTGTGTGCTTTCCTCTGCTTTCCTCTGTTTTATATTACTTATGGGTGCCGTATTTATGTTATGTTATGTAATCTGCTTCTGTGCTTTACTATGTGTTTGTGTGGTATCTCGTGCCTTGAGCCGGGGGTCTATCGGAAACAGCCTTTCTACTTCTTTAGAGGTAAAGGTATGGACTGCGTACATCTTACCCCCCCCAGACCCCACTAGGTGGGAATACACTGGGTTTGTTGTTGTTGTTGCATAAATGGCTAAACGGTTAAGAATGGTTTTGAAAACCTTGTGGGGGTACAAGGAATCCCCCAAGTTAATTTTAGTGATGGAGTCTGGGGGTACAAGAATTCCCCCAAGTAATGGCTTAATGACATTTGCTTGCAGCTATAGTCGGTATGACGATACCACTTGATGAGGCCTTAAAAATTGACTACTGGAATTACTGGAGGGGTTATGTGCTAAATGTTTTAATTGGGGTTAAAAGAGGGTTGTGTAGCTAGTCGTGAAGGTGGAGGTCCCGAGGGACCGATACTGGAAACTCACATTTGCCGACGTGAGGGTTGGTCTTGATGACCGTATGCTTGTGTCACACTATATATATATTTGTATCATGAATGACGTAAGGTACGAGGATTCTCTGGCCTTCTATGATATCTCCGGTTCTTGCAGCTAACACGCACTGGGGCCTGACCAGGGGGTGATACTGAGACCCATATAGCTGTGGGTAGTCTTTAAGACAGTCGAGCTACACAGTCCAGGCTAATGATTTAAAGTTCATGTTAAACCTTGTTCTCTCTCCCTGCATCATATATATATATATATATATACATGCATGGATTTGTACATGTGCATTGATTTTAAATTGGTCTTGGATTGATGGCATTATTTTATCCCTTATCCCTGAGTTACATGCTAGCGCTCAACCCGCTAACCATCTCTGAATATTGTATCCCCACGTGATGCAGGGAATGGGGACACTTCTACTTTTCCTGCGCAGTGATAGGTGATTCTTGGATTGTTCGTGAGTCGACTTGAAGTGGCGAACCTCCTTTCGGAAGGCCTGTTACTTCATGGTATAGTTTATGTCTTAGACTATTTCTATTGGATTCTTTTGCCATTCGTCGGGGGCTTGTCCCGACTTAGATTGGTTTGGTTTGTTTAGAGGCTTTGTGGATTACTGTGGAATGGGAATTGACATTATGGATTCTTAACACATTCTTATTTTTGATTATTCTATCTTGTTATATGTTCGGAATTCATCTGCCGCTAGGTGTATTGTGTTTTGTTTGGCTAGGTAAAGGGGGTGGTCTCCGGTCCACGACGGACTTGAGATAACCGTCACGGCCAGGCCCTGGTTCGGGTTGTGACAGTGACCTGTGAGCTTGATAAATTTGACCTTTCAAAAAAAAGTCGTTGATTGACAGGGTTTGTTAAGCACACGTTGTAACACCTTGGCGTCTTTGTTGAAGCACCACCAAATCTAAGGGAAGAGCCTAGCTTGCATTGCACCTCACTTTAAGGTTCAAGCGCAACAAAACCCTGATTAGCTAGGTTACTACAGTAGCAATTTATTAAAAAATTGTTGTGACAATTAAAAAGTAAAATACACACAGAAGATAACACCCAGTAAAAGAATCAAGAGTTAATCAAGGCTTAAATGATCCTTAATAACAAGTGAGAAACACTGGAAGGATCACCTAGAAAGGATAACTACAAATTCTGAAAATAATTTGATAATTTGTCCTCCTGATATTACCTGCTTCTCTTATTGTCCTTCTGCATTCCATGTCACAATATTTCTGACCCCAACTACAGTCAAAGGAAAAAGAAGACAATATCCTCCCTAGAGACATGTTTCAGCCATGTATGGATCAATATTTCCGGGAGGAGCTTTGCTTGTTTGGTATGCAGGATGGATAGCAATTCCATGAGATGAAATGCATGATTATTTTATCACACGTTTTGTTGGTGGGATAAGGGCTGGGATATCTCATGGGATGTAGTAAAATGGTGGGATTAGCTATCCCATATAGAAGGTGGGATAGCTAATCATATTGGATATCCTTGTCTGTCCCATCCCACATACCAAATGAGCCTTAGAGTTCAAATCTTGAATAAACATTGTTCTCCTTCTGATATGAGTCAAATAGGAACAAAAGTAAGAATTATAAGTCAAATAGGACTAGAGTTGCATCGCAAGTTGGAAGATGGTAAAATGGCCTCCAGTGCATGATTATTTATAGTCAAATGAGAGAAGAAACAACAGTTCATTTTGACAAAAAAGCAAAGAAGCATACTGAGAATTTAAAACCTTCAGCCCCTGGTCCTAGATGGCTAAACTAACCAAGCAATAGCATTTAGCAGGTTGAACATGTGTTTTCCTCAAGTGCTAAACATACATAGCAGGTGGCAAATGCTGAAAGATACCTACGATTCTGAATCCCTAGAGAAAGGCGAAATAGAAGGACCTACATCGAAAACAACGTAAGATTAACACAACAAGTGATACTGAAGTAATGGTTAGTGGAACTTACGCAGCATGGCAACAAGGTCTGCTGAAGAGAGCTGCTTCTTGATGTGCTGTTTTGCGGCTTCAAAGTGCCTAAAGTTTTCGAAAGAGGTGCTTTCTTAAACTGATCAGATGTAGAAAACTAATGGAAAACAATATCCAGAAGGCAAGATCAACTCCAGCTGTGAAGGGAGGCTTCCCAGGAGAGAGGGAAAAAAATAAGTGCATCCATACTTTGTAGCTAAGTCTTTTGCAAGTCTAAAGAGCTGTTGTTCGGAATCAGGGAAAATAACTCGATAAGCGCGGACAGCCTCAGCAAATTCACGAATAGAAGCCTAAAGTTGTGAATATGACAATTTGTCAAGTACAGAAAGATAACTGGAACAGAGAAAAATAAGTGATACTCCAAAAGGTTTCTGTCCGAAGCATTTTCAAGCTACCAAATCTGTTCTCCTTTTGTATTGCCGCACACTGACAAAAATCATTATTTCTTTTTTGAGTGTAAATATGTGATACTGGCATGAGTGGACGCCACCTTTCTCAATTACAGTATTCTCTTTCATGCCAATGTGTAGTCATGTCAGATGAAGTTTATTAGATGTTTATAGATGTTAAATGTTTTGGCCACATTGTGCACATCGCTACAAGCATAGAATTTCCAAACATGTTAATTATATTTCTTTGAAATACCTCATGAGCACTAGAAGAAGCCGACTTATATTCTAGATGGAGATCCACGAGGAACTGTTCTAACTTTTCAAAGAGTTGCACCTTCAAATTATTAACCTGCAACACAGACATATAATTCCAAAGGCAAAGTCACAAAAACAAGACAACTGAACTTCCATCCCTTATAGTGCACTACAACCTGAAGAATATAAGATATCAAGGTTGTATCATGAAAGGTGCACTCAATTTTCTGTCCCTCAATAGTTATTCTCAAGTTGTGTCCACCAGACTGAAGACCAACCAAGGTGGGTTTACTCTTCTTTTTATTTCTCTCTTTTACCATTGAGAGAAATTATTTTTGTCACGAGTCCGTAACATGCTCCATGTTATGCAACCAGCATATGAAACAGTTGTAGTTATCCCTATCCCAAGTCTCCAACTATAGTAATTGCCTCGCAATACATTGAGCAGTTCTGGTGTTTCCTTTACTATTATTGAGATATTCTTTGCATTCTCTAACCTCTATTTGGGAAAGACAGAAAATAAAAACAAAAAATAATGCAATGATCTGTGTATATAACACAAAGAAAGATATTCTACTTTTGAGGCGTTGAAGAATGATGGGAAGCCTTGGCTCAACGGTAAGGGTCGTCACTATGTGACCAAGAGGTTACAGGTTCAAGACAAGGAAACAATAAGGTGGCGAACAATAGATCCAATGAGATATGCCCCCTCCCAAGAACACGTGCAATGCAGGAGCTAAGTGCATCATGTCACCCCTTTGAGGTTTCAGGTTGACATCTCGAATTAATGAATGCCACCAATAAATAAGGCTAATTTTTCCTCCCGCTGTTGAGGAACTTTTCAGTTTCATATTTGCTTCAATAAAAAGAGATGGAGATTCTTATGAAAAATCAAAGAATTAATCTCAAATTAGTTCAAGACTAAAGTGAACCATGTGCGAGAAGCAAGAAGTAGAGGAATCTAGGGAGAAAGGGGTACAGACCGGAAAATCTAATTGCTTAAGGAGCATAATGGCCTCAGCCCTGGCTTGTATGGATTCAGAATCTGAGAACACCTTTCCCTGAAAAGCAAACGAAAATAAATATGCATCATGAGTCCAACTCAATAATTTCTAGACAGCAACTCCAAATAAGAAGGTTATATGTCCAGAAAATTGCATTCCCTACTTCATGTTTTTCCTCTGCTCCTTTAAAAGTAGTTAGAGGGATCTACGTGGTGTGTAGTAATATACAAACACTATAACTTCCTCTACCAAATAAAGTGTCCATCCCCAATCAAGTAATCGGGGCACTTACAGACCTGCAAAGCTTTGATAATGATGGCAATTGCTTCCTCTGAGGCTCGTTTGCAGTCTAGGAATGAAGAGTTCCCATATATCTAGCACAAATAAACACTGTCAGAAAAAATTATAAATACAATTATATCATGAAAAGGTAAAAGGTGTGGACCCAAGGATACCTACAAACCTTGAAAATGGGCATAGCTCCTATATAGTATTTTACTGCATCAGCATAGGCTTCTGATTTGATGCACTTTGCTAACCTAGCAGGTAGATCGTATATGAACTGTTCTTTTCCAAAGAAGAGAAAATTTGTCACTCAACCATGGGCAGGAACAATTCTTACATTATACATAGCACCTTAAATATAAAACTGAGTTTTATCTTGTCAGCAAAGAAAGTGATGTGATGAGAGTTGAGACTGAATCAAAAGTCTATACCGGTGCCAAATAATAAGGCATTCTCACCATCCCTGTTTATATGATATTTTTGTGATTTTGGGATGTCATTATACGTTTGACATTATACCATTTCTATACAAGTTTATCAACTTTTAAGAATTCAAGAACATTAAACTCTTCAGTCATTAACTTTGATATGATATTCTCTCAAACTAACTATTCAAACATTTCACTTTATTGTTTCTTCCACTAATATAATATAATAAATACGTGAATTTAACATTTTAAACTCCAGTAAAATGGAGATATAAAATAGGATTGAAGGAGTATTATGTTGTTCGATTAACATCAGGCACAATTTACAACTTCATCAATCTTTTTATTGGCAATCACCTCCTCATACCCCTCTTACAATCATGCCATCACATACCATGAACAAATTAACCAGCTCCAAAGATCAGGCCAGTAAAAATAAATGGTTGATTATTTTGTTCCACTTTCTCATCAGATACGAAACGTCATATTACTTTGGTTACATTGATAAATAAATGGACCTTGAAACCAACTCAACCCCAAAAGCTAATCTCATAAGGTGAAAGTTGTCCAAAACTATATAAGAAGACAATAACTCATTCCCTCAACTAATGCGGGAACATGCCCCCGTCGTCCCTGTACACGACATGCCCAGGACTGGTAAACTAGAACGTGGGTAACATGAGGACCAAGACTTATAGTTTAGTGGAATTAGTAGCATTTCCGATAGAATAGGGTGGGTTCGATTGTCACTACCCTTTCCCCCTTCCCTTTCCCTGATCCCCTATGTAATTGAATAAAAAAAATTACAGAAGCATGTGGGTCCAACATTGCAAACACAACAACATGAATCTATATACTTTGATACCATGTTAAAAAATGAATATTTAGTCTAACTCAACCAGAAAGCTAGCTCATGAGTGAGGAACTGATGATTGTCAAAGAGCATACGAGAAGGCATCAGTCCAACCTCTCAATCAATGTAGGAGACTCTAACATATAATTCACTGCCAATCACCATCTAATGCCCTTCAGTCATAAACATTCCATAACCAACCGGCTCGGAAATCAGTACGGTAGATATTCATTATTTTATTTTTTTGATAAGGTAAATAATTTTATTAACAATTGGGGGAAAACCCCTGTATACAAGCCGTATGCAAAAGATACTAATACAGAGAACGAACATCAAAACATGATTCTCAAAAAAGGAGACCCAATCTTCTATACAAATCGGGGTCTCATGGGAACACCAAAAGCAAACTAGAAACACAAGACTATTTTGCAAATGTAGCGAATTAGCACCCAAGGGTGTGTCATAGTGGTTCAATGAAGTTGGGTTGAGCACCATGAAGTCTCAGGTTCAATTCCCAGCAGAGACAAACACTAGGTGACTGTTCTAGCTCGCGAACAGAGTTACCCGGTACCTGTTATCTGTTGTTAGTGGGAGGTGACAGGTATCTCGTGGAATTAGTCGAAGTGCACGCAAGCTGGCCTGGACATCATGGTTATCGAAAAAAAAAAAGAGAGAGATGCAGCGAATTTAAATCTTCTACTTTAGTACCTCACTTTAGTACCTGAACTTTCCGTAGAAGATTGCGGGTCCGATGCAATTTCTCAATGTGCTCTCTCTTATCGAAAAGAGAAGTATTAACCCCATCACTTCGAGATTGAACGGATATTATCTGCAAGTAATTGAAAGAAATCTAACATTTCCCACACAATTACTTTTCATCCTTTTAATTTGGTCAAAATTAAAACCAAATAAAACGTATAACTCTATGGACAACTAAAAAAGAAAAAGGAAAGAAAGAAACTACTGACCTTTTCAAGAAGCTGTTCCATATTTGTTTCCATGCCAACAATATTGTTCTTCATCCTGAAACAGTAATCATTAAATGAGTTCTGAATCAATATGCCAAAGGAGAACACGACAAAATAAAACCTTGCCAATGGTGATATCAACATATGATCTGAGGCCAAGAATAACAAGTGCAAGAAACTGACAATGTTACTTTAATTCTTCTGAATTGGTCAGGATCAATAACAACAACAACAACAAACCCAGTGTATTCCCACAGCGTGGGGTCTGGGGAGGGTCAGGATCAATAACACGTCCAAAAATGTCATAACAAGGTAGCCACACTGAGTTAGAATTTAACTTCAATTGTACCCCAAGTGTCTGCTGCCATTAACAGGATGAAATAGCTCATATTTTAGAGCTACTTTCAAAGAAAAGGTTTACCTTTTAATAGCATCTGTGGCACTTACAAACTTGTTGTAATTTTCATATACCAACATCTGCAGGTCGGTATCCAGATTCTTTATCTCAGCAGCCATATCAACATGCCTCTGAAGCAGACCTTCCAAATTGGACTTCTGGACCTGTATATTCAGAAAAATCACATTTTCTACTCAACTTTTCAAAGACAATGGCATCATTAAGAGAATAGCTCACTCTAGAACCAAAAAAATACGATCACAATCTCTCTGATAAATATAACGTAAGCATGTAGTGTGCGCACCAGAAGTTTTTCAGACGAGCACATTAGGTTAAAGGCTAATAACCATACTCTCCGCATAAGGTTCTAAGTCATATCTTTAAAGAGTTACAACAGTTGCTTTTCCAGGTAGATTTCTTTTTTCATCAGTAAAAGTATGTTTCCAAATAAATATATGTTACGCCCTCTCTCTTTTTTTGATAAGGTAGCCCAAATGTGACACTTAAATGCAGATAGATACGTTGAAAGACATCTTGTCAGTCATAGTAAAGGGATTAAACATTGTATCATAACATGGTCACATGTAGTATAGGGAACTATACTACAGAGATCATAAAAAGGGGATCCAGACTATATGAAGAAAAGAGTCACTATAAACCACCTTACACAGTACACTTTTCATTCCAATTTACATAACACTCTTTGATTTTAGCAGATCTGTACAAGCAAAGACACACAATGAATCGCAATAAATGGACTAGACATGAGATTATAACATGCTCGCAAAGTACTACAGAGAACTCTAGCCCTGCTATAACAAAAAGGGTCAGTGTAAACCACCTCTCATAGTACTTGCTCCAATCCAACTTATGTCACACTCTTCCATTTCAGAAGACTGCTACTAACATCGAAAGGACGACACATTATGAAGCAAAATAAGAGGACTCAACATTGAATGACAACATGGTGACATAGTAGTATAGGGAACAATACCATTGTGATCTCAAAAAGAGAATACTGAACATGCTATGGAGAAAGGTGCTACTAGACCATCTGTCATAGTATTCCACCGTTCCAACAACATGCATATTTAAGAGAAAATTACGCTCAATGTTTACTGGCAGAAAATATTAGGCCACATAGCCCAATATAAAATACTACTCCTTGTTCAATTTGTTTGGCCTACTTTTCTTTTTAGTCCGTTTCAAAAAGAATGATCCTTTCCCTTTTCAAGAAACTCTTTAGTTTGAACTTTCCACATGGCATGTTTTAGACCACAAGATTAAAGGGCTTTTTGGTACAATTTACATATCTTAAATTTAAGACCACAAGATTCAAAAGTCTCCTTTACTTTCTTAAACTCCTTGCCAAGTCAAAATAGGCCAAACAAATTGAAACGGATGAAATATATAACATTATACCCAGTCTAGCCCGCATAAGCACATTTTATATACTATTATACACAAATACAAGGTTGACACATTACGTACAATGCTTTCCCACAAATATAATATTGTATATTGTGCTACTTGATGTAATATTTTATGTTGGCCATATATTTTTTAAAATTACCAAAAATATATCACTCGTTCTCCACTTTGGGATGTAGATAGCTAAGTTGCATAGATTCTTCACTTACAACGCCGCACCCGTGTCGGATTCTTCAAAAATACACTAGTTTTGGCGAATCCGACATGCACCCATTGACATTTTTGAAGAGTCCGAGCAACATAGGTTGTCAGATATTTTACAATATAATGCATACGTCAAATTAGCATCTAAATTCACTATCACTCAAAAACAATCATATGAGATGGAACTTAATCAAAACAATAGATGAGAGGCATACGAGAAGGTTCATATATTAATTATATTCAAAGTTGATATAGTAAAATTGTCATTATATATATCACTGCTTGAGCACTGAGCAGTGTGCCGCCAAGTCCATACCGAACAAGTAAAAATGGATGGATGGAGTATTTTACAATATAATGCATACGTCAAATTATCATCTAAACTCACTATCAATCAAACAAGTTCATATGATACGAAACGTGAGCAAAGCAATAGATGTGCGAATTGAAGGAGATAGAGAGGCATACAAGGAGGTTCATGTATTGATCGGCATCGAATGCGGTGGTGTTGATGGTGTCCAATGTAGCGAATCTGGAAGAAGTATTGGGGGACTTTGAAGGAGAAGTGGGATCAGGAGAGTAGAAACTTGATAACAGATCTCTCATTCTCTTTGATTTATCATCCAGCGGCACATCCTCCACTCCCATTTTTGTTTCTCAATTTCACAATCAAATGTTTCAAATGCGCTGAGAAGGAAATCTGAATTGATCAAATCTGATGATTTGTGATTTGAAAATTCAATCGCCCCTGTTATTTATACTTGTACACTCACACCATAAAACTAAGCGGAGCTGACAAAAAACATTTTCCAATTAAAAATGGTGATAACTTGACGTCAAAGCTTCAATTAAATTATGATTAAATTAATTGAGCTATAAAGTATAATTTTAAAAACTTTTAAATTTTTTAAAAAGTCCTTCAACTTTAAATTTCAAATTTTAAAATTTTAAAATTTTTTCCATTTTCTTTTATCTTTCAATCTTTCTTTTTCTTCTTTTTCTTTTTCTCTTTCCCCATCTTTTTATTCTTATATTTTTCTCTTCTTCTATCTTCTTTTCTTCTTTTTCGTTCTTTCTTTTTTTAATTTTTATGGATTATTTTTATAAAAAATTAAAAAAATTGAGAAGAAATTTTTAAATTCTTTTTAAAAATCAATAAAGAAATAATTTAGTAAATTCAATAACTACAAAAATTGCTTCAGTAACATACTTTTAATTCAAACTAAAACATAGTAATTCAAAATTAAGAATAACCATAAATTTAACTAAACATTATTAAATTAAGAATTTATTAAAATAAGAAGTAGATAACAAAACTAACAATATCATAGAGCATCAGAAAAATTGAAAAGAAATATATGTTTTAGAATAATATTTATTTCATATAAGTTGACTAATTTCATTAAAGTATAAATTTGTCATTTCTTCGTTAAATAATTTTCTTTACTATATTCGTTTTTGTTTTTGGGTACAATTGTTATAGTATTCATTAGTTACATAGTACTAATAGCATTTGTAAAAATAAAAAATTAGACATAAAAATATTTAGTAGGCGTTTGAACATGCAATTTTATTTCGTGATTTCAAATCAGGAGATGGAATCTTGAGTTCTACAAGAACCTCAATTTAAAATTTTCATATCATGATATCATCTTTTTAAAATATTAAATTTGACTTATAAGTTTATTTTTAGTAAAAAAAAATAGCCATCATTTTAAATTTTTTGTGCAAAAATACTCATGTTCGACGTGAAAGATTATAAAAATTACATTAAGAAATAATTAATCACTATTATTATTAATTAATTAATCTTTATAAAATTGTGTACTTAAAATTTTTAACTAGCCAAATAAAATAGGTAAAGGAGCACAAAGGCTAATTGGTCAAATTTAAAAAATTTCAAACTAAAATCTCAACCTATTGAAAACTTATTAATCTCAAGCCGCCACACCAAAACTCCCCCCTAAAGTTAAAAACAACAAAAACCAAAATTCCCCCCAAAATTTTAAAGCCCGGTTTAATAGGTCAAGTTTCCCTCCCCACTTGACCCAGGCCCCTTTTTCCCCCTCCCCCCCCCCCCCCCACCACGTCCCTTGCTCGGCCCTCACCTTTTTCTTATCCCTCATTCTGATTCATTTTGAAATTCTTATGCGATGTTTTGTTGATTAATTGTTTTTTATTTCTTATTAAGTTTGGCGACATGAAATTCTTCGAGTATGTGAGATAAGTTTTGCAATATGAGTATTGCATTGATTTATATTTATTTTTGTTAATGTAAAGATGGTTATTTATTTGTATGAGTTTTAAATTGATAATAAAATTTAAAATATTTCACTTTTGGGATTATACTAGGTATTATTGTTGTTGTATTAAAATTGAAATATATATTACAGATTTTAAGTTGCTTTACGACTTTCCTTATTTTTATTTGTTAAAGTTTTTAGAAAAAAAATAATCTAAGACATATTTTTCTCCTTGACATTCTCTATATGCACGCACTTGCATATATAATCAATTGGTCTTGATCTTCTTGGTACTAAAATACTTTACCATTATTCATAGGTATATCAATAGAGTAAGAGCATATAAACGAGAAGAAATTAAGATGAATGTTGATCAAGTTGAGGTGCAGTTGAAGATCATGAAAGGATGATAGAAGGGTATGTCAGTTTTGGACTCAAACAAGATGATGTCTCAAGAGAATTGTATATTATAACTATTCTCAAAATTATAAAATGCAATTATATGTAATTTGATAATTGTAATAGAATTTAAAAATGAATTTGTAGCTACATTATGTAACTTTTTCTATAAACAAAGCTTGTAGAAAATTCCTAAATTCTTGTGATTAAAAATGTTTTATTACAATATTGTTCAATTAATGAATTTTGTAGTTATGGCAAAACCTATATATAATTATAAAAAATATACTGTATATTTTCACTTTCATAGCAAATTTAAAAAGTAGCTATATGTAACGCCCCAAGTCTACATCCCAGACGCCACATGGTGCTTACAATTCCGAAAGACCATAAGTTAACCCATGACTAGTACCTACTATGAGCACTGAATAATAATACTGAAATAATGCGGAAGTTAGGCTGAAATGCCATAAGGTTCATAATATGAATACTACTAAATATAACATCTGATAATAATATCTGAAACTGAATATTGTCTGAACTAGTCTAATCTGAAAAGCCGCTAACTGGACTGTCTGAATGTTAAGTTGATGGGAAAATCCCCCAACTAACTCCGACTACTAAGATACTGAAGCTTCTGAAAATACTGAAATAAAAGCATATCCTCAATAGATGAGGACTCACTACTAAAACTGCTGCTGCTATCCGAATCTGTCTAAGTGCATTCGAGAACCTGAGCGTCTGGACCTATGATATGAGATATCATAGCGCAAAGAGAAAGTATGTGTCAGTACGTGGAATGTACTGGTATGCTAGATGAGGTAAGACTGAATGCAAGGGTTCATATGCATGAACAGTAACTGACTAAATAATATGAAGTAACTGAATGAGGGCACATGGAATACTGAAACTACTATAAATACTGAGTATGTAATGATGCATATATATATATATATATATATATATATATATATATATATATTGTAGCTGAGATTATTACTGAAATTGAGTCTGAGTTCTGATAACTGAGTTACTGATTACTAAGTAACTGATATCTGAGTAACTGATATTTGAGATTACTGATAATTGTATTAATAATAATTGGGTGACTGTTTCTGATAGTCCTGATTCTGTAGAACTGGACTGAGTTATATACTGAGCTGGATGACTGTGTCTGACAGTCCTGATTCTGTAGAACTGAACTGAGTTCTATACTGAGTCGAATACTGAAACTGAAATTGTGGGAGGTAATCATCTAACCGATATGCCCCTCTTTGAATAGATTGGGGTCCAATCTGTAGCCCCAGTTGGAAGGGTATCAGTACCGTGCCACGGGTAAAGATAAGCTGAAGAGTCACCCTCATCTGGCAGGTGTCCTAAATGAAAATGGTGGTACCCTTAATTGGCAGGTAAAACACCTTATCAACCCCCAACTGGCAAGTTGATATCTCAACCTACGGTAGCTACATAGTTCTGAAATGCAAGGACTGCTACTAGGGATCACACCCTGTACTGGCAAGTGAACCCCCATCCTTGGGTTCACTCGGTGTTGAATCCTACTCCCAACTGAAGACACTGATTATTATACTGAGTTGAACTAGACTAATACTGAGTTTCACTAAGTTCTATAACTGTCTGAGTACTACTGTTCATGAAATTACTGAGATTATTCTATAACTAATGTAGCTCTAGGTAAACAATAAGATTTTCGGGTATTGAATACCCCAGGACTCGAAAGCATCGAAAGTAAAGCATGGCATAATCTTGAAAAGCATAATAGTAGATACTTGTTAACAATACATTCACCTAGGCATTTTGTCAAAAACTTGAGATACATGAACTTGTACATGAATGGGACCACATGATGACATGTCATGATTTCACTATTCAATTCACATAGGCATTCTATCAAACACTTGGGGAGCATGGTTATTTCACATAATAATAGTCAACACATAAACATCATGGATACAATAATCAATTGTAATTTCAAAGGTTTAACATGAAAATCATATAATTCACCACATGCTATTTTAATTTCATGAAACTTGTAGTAAATCATGGATTGAAATCCAAATAATATCATGAACATGAATATAATCAAATTCAACATGAAATTCATGAAAGCAATCAACTTATAGTTTTAAAAGAGGTTCTTGAACTCCAAGGGTGGAAGGAAACCCTTGGATGAACACCTAACATATCTTGGTAATCAAATTCGTGAAGATTGATGGTGTGTTTTTGAAGCTTGAATTTGAAATTGGATGCCCTAGGGTTTGTTCTTGAGAAAATTGAGAGAGAATAAGTGACTTTTGCCCTTAGGATAGTTTAATTTCGTATTTTAGAGCTGAATAAAGATGGGGAAAATGACTCAAATATCCGTCTGGATGCGGGTTTTTAATTACTGAAATCGTGTCCAGCGATGCACAGACCGATGCACAGCGTCGACAGCTCACTGGAATTTTGCATTGAATGCTGGGAAAAATATTCATTGACACATCGAGATTGCATCGACCCACTATTTTGGTCACCCAAACACGTTTCAAATGAGGTATGAAAAATTCAAAACTCACCTAAAGTAACCTATGGACACACCTGATTATGATTCAATCCAAGGATTGACATTTTAAGTCATAAGGGTCGCAAAATAAGATCGCCAAATTATGAAGGCTAAAAATGTTTCTAAGTATAAACACTTAGCTGAAATTTCTTAGTCTGGGACCTCTTTTTATGCTCTAAAGGACTAAATTAAGCTAGGATTTTTTGGGGTCTTACGAACATTCGTCCTCAAATGAGACTGACTAAACTGAGAATACTAATAGACTAAGTCTACATACTGAACATGTATAATTGAAGCATGACTGAATTTCGATGACATGAAACATAATTGAGCTGTTTCATGATGGTATACATGATATGAGGATGTTATGCAATTGAAACCGCTACCAAGTTGTAAAGGTAATCTGAGCATGAAACTGGGTAAATTCAAGAAAAACTGTTACCCTGAGCTGAGTCTGAGTTTGCGGAGAAGAGGTGAGGATACTTGGTCCGCATATCTGCTTCTGCTTCCCAAGTAGCTCCCTCTACAAACTGATTCCTCTAAAGAACTTTGACTAGATGAACTTCTTTGTTCCTCAGTCTACAAACCTGAAGATCAAGTATTTCAATTAGGACTTTCTCATACGATAGACTGTTCTGAACATCTATACCCTTTATAGGGATCACAACTGTTGGGTCACCAATGAATTTCTTAAGCAAGGAGACGTGAAACACTAGGTGCATTGAAGCTAAGTCTGAAGGCAACTCAAGCTTATGAGCTACCTTTCCAAAAAAGTTGACGATTAGGTAAGGATTGACATATCGGGACTGAGCCTCCCCTTCTTGCTAAACCTCTTCACTCCCTTCATAGGCGAGATTTTCAAATACACATAATCACCAATCTCAAACTCGAGATCTTTTTTTCGCATATCTGCATATGATTTCTGTTGGCTCTGAGCTGTCTTAAGCCTTTCCCTAATCAACTGAACTTTTTCTAAGGCACCAAATACCAAGTCAGGCCCTACTACTGCAGCCTCACCCATTTCAAATCAATCGATGGGAGATCTACATCTCCTCCCATAGAGTGCCTCAAATGGAGCCATCTAAATGCTGGAATGATAGTTGTTATTATATGCGAACTCAATCAAAGGCAAATGGTCATCCCAACTATCGTTAAAATCCATGGCACACGCTCATAACATATCCTCTAGAGTCTGGATGGTCCTTTTTGCTTGGCCATCTGTCTGAGGGTAGAAGGCTATACTGAGGTAAACTTGGGTACCAAGACCCTTTTGGAAGGCCTTCCAAAAGTGATAGGTGAATTGCGTACTTCTATTTGAAATGATGGACAAAGAAACTCTGTGCAATCTAACCAACTCTCCAACATAGAGCCTGGCATGTTCCTCGGCTGAATAAGAGGTATGAACTGGTAAGAAATAAGTTGATTTGGTCATCCTATCCATAATGACCCAAATCGAATTATGCTGGTGACGAGTACGGGACAAACTCATCACAAAATCCATGTTCACCTTCTCTCACTTCCAAGTGGGAATACTGAACTCCTACATAGACCCACTAGGCTTCTGATACTCAATCTTAACCTGCTGACATGTTGAGCACTTAGCCATAAACTCTTTAATATATCTTTTCATCCCACTCCACTAATAGACTTCCCGCAAGTTGTGGTATATCTTGGTAGCCCCTGGGTGAATCGAATAGCGCACTCCATGCATTTCTACAAAAATTTGCTATCTCACACCATTCATACATGGTACACATAGTCTACCCTGGCAACGCAACACACCATCTCCCTCTTGTGAGAAAACCTCTACTTTCTGATCTCTGACTAACTCTTTTAGTTTAACTGAAATGGGATCCCTTTTCTGCTTTTTTTTACTTCATAAACTAGAGATGATTCCGAACTATTCTGAACCCATACGCTACCCCCTGCTGAATCGACTAAGCGGATACCTAGTCAGGCAAGCTGATGAACTTCCTGAACTAACTTCTTTTTACCATCCTCCACGTGAGCAACACTACCCATAAACATCCTACTGAGAGCATCAACCACTACATTGGCCTTGCCCGGATGATACAGAACACTCATGTCATAGTCTTTCAATAACTTTAACCACCTTCTCTGATGCAGGTTCAGGTCCTTCTGAGAAAATACATACTACAAGCTTTTGTGATCTGTGAACACATCAACATATACTCCATACAAGTAATGCCTCCAAATCTCTAAGGCAGACACTACAGCTGCTAACTTAAGATCATGTGTGGGATAGTTCTTTTTATGGGGCTTAAGTTATCTAGAGGCATAGGTTATGACCTTACCTCTCTGCATTAAAACATACCCTAGACCAACTCTAGAAATATCGCAATATACCATAAACCCGTCTGAACCATCTGGTAAAGTCAAAATTGAGGCTATAGTGAGTCGAGTCTTCAACTCTTGAAAACTCTCCTCACAAGAATCTGACCACTAGAACTTGACTTTTTTTTGAGTCAATCTGGACATGTGGGATGCAATAGACGAAAACCCTTCCACAAACCGTCGATAATAGTTAGTCTAACCCAAAAAACTCCTGATATCTGATGGAGAGATAGGTCTGGGCCAATTTTTCACTGCTTCGGTCTTTAGAGGGTCAACTCTAATACCATCACCAAAAATGATATAACTAAGAAAAGCTACTGACCTTAGCCAAAATTTGTATTTACTGAATTTGGCGAATAACTGATGGGTTCTAAGAGTTTATAATACTATTCTAAGATGGTATGCGTGATCATGTTCACTGCGAAAGTAGACAAGAATGTCATCAATGAAGACTATGACGAACATATCCAAGTACTGCTTGACCACACGGTTCATCAAGTCCATGAAATCTGCTGAGCCATTGGTACGACCAAATGACATTACTAGGAATTTAAAGTGACCATACCGAGTTTTGAAAGTTATTTTCAGAATGTCACATTCTCTGACCCTGAGCTGATAATAGCCTGATCTGAGGTCTATCTTAAAAAAATAGCTGACACTCTGAAGTTGATCAAATAAGTCATCGATTTTGGGAAGTAGATACTTGTTCTTGACCGTGACTTTGTTCAACTGACGGTAGTCAATACACATTCAGAGAGAACCATCTTTCTTACGCCCGAATAGGACTGGTGCACCCCAAGGAGATACGTTGGGTCTGATGAATCCCTTATTTAGGAGATCCTTCAACTGTTCTTTCAACTCTTTGAGTTCTACTAGAGCCATTCTATATGGCGGGATAGAGATGGGTTGAGTATCAAGAATAAAGTCTATTTTGAAGTCAATTTCCCTTTCAAGAGGAACTCCAGGAAGATCTTTAGGAAACACATCTATAAATTCACATACTACTGGAACTGACTCAAGACTAGGAGTCTTGGAACTGGAATTCTTAATTCAAACAAAATGGTAGACACATCCCTTGGATATCATCTTTCTTGCTCTAAGGTAAGAAATAAGCTGACCCCTGAGTGCTGAAGTACTACCCCTCTATTCAAGGACAGGTTCATTCAAAAACTGAAAATAGATAATACTATTTCTGCAGTCAACTGAAGCATAGAATGCGTGGAGCTAATCCATGCCGAAAATGACATCAAAATCCATTATTTCTAGCTCTATTGAGTCTGTTGATATAACTTTTAAGATACGATAATCGGACAGTTCCTGTATACCCGTCGGGCTATAATAGATTTACCCACTTGGGTAGAGACTGAGAAGGGCTCTGCTAGGATTTCAAGACTGACTCCAAAATCAACAGCTATATAAGGAGTTACAAAGTACAAAGAAGCTCCTGGATCTATCAAAGCATAAACATATAAATAATAAACTTGTAATGTACCAGTGACCAAATCAGGAGAACTTTTTTAATCCTGTCGGGACTGAAGTGCATAGAGTCTGTTTGGGTGTTACCCACTAGTGGCACTAGAAGTGGCGCCCTACTAATTCGGGTGATCGAAATGAGCTGAAGGACGATTGTACTGACTCTGAGAGCCTGACTGAGGACAATCTCTGATTCTATGGTCTGGCTTGCCACACCCAAAATAAACATCATTGTCAGCCCTACAGATACTCTGATGGTTTCTGCCATATTTCTAACAAAGAAGATTTGTTCGAGTAGAGCTTGGCACCCTATCTTTGTTGCCACCTCTAAATTTTGGCACTGGAGCACTGGCTGAGGATGGAGCTAGAACTAAAGATTTTGGGTGAAACTGAGAATGATTTCCACCGTCGGACTTAGGCTGAGTAAAGTTGAAACTACCTATTCTAGCTCTTTTGTTCTCCCTCTCATTCTTCTTATTCTTAGCCTTTTCTATCTGCTGAGCATAGAATATGAGCCTGGATATGTCTATCTCCTTAATCAGTATTGCAGTCCTACACTCATTTTCTATACTGTTAGACATACCTGACGCAAACTTACTCATCTTAGATCTGCTATCTGCTACCATATGAGGGGCATATCTGGTTGACTAAGTAAACTTAAGAGAATACTCTTTCACTATCATGTTGCCCTATTTCAGATTAATAAACTCTAAAACATTAGCTTTCCTCAAACCCAGTGGGAAAAACCTATCAAGGAAAGCAGTAGAAAACTCTTCCCATTCTATGGGCCCTGCATCTGCGTCCCTATCTGTCTTCCACTACTTAAACCATGTATGAGCCACATCTTGTAATTGATATGCATCTAACTCAGCACTCTTACTGGAAATTACCCCCATGATATTTATGACTTTCTGCACCATGTCAAGGAATTTTTATGGGTCTTTCTCAGTCTTAAACCCTATAAATGATGGAGGATTCATACGGGTAAAGTCCTAAATTCTAGTTGCAGCAGTACTGGCCACTAGGTTGGCCTGAACGGTAGTTGGACATTCATTCTGGGCTTCCACAGAATGAGCTAGAGTGGTGAAAGCTTCTTTGAATTCTGTGTGAGAGACATGCTCGCCCAAGGGATCTACCTGAACGGGCGAAGGTGCTGGCTGATTTCTAGTTCTTCTTTCGTTAGTTCTTTTGGGAGGCATACTCTACAAACGAAAGGGGAAAACTGGATTATACTTAGAGTTTAACTTGAGCTCATGCTCACCTGCACGATATGAATAATGAAAGAAGGGAAACTTTTCCTAAAAATGCCTCATAGCCTCTTGTCCATAAGTGTGGTGCGCTACACACCCATGCACAAGACACTACTAGGTGTGGCTTTCAAAATCCCTAGGACTTTGTTGAACCTTAGGATCTAATACCAAGTTTGTAACACCCCGAGTCTACACCACGAATGCCACACGAAGCTTACGACCCCGAAGGACCACAAGTTAACCTATGACTGGCACCTACTGTGAGCACTGAATAATAATATTGAACTAATACAGAAGTTAGGCTTAAATGCCATAAGGTTTATAATCTGAATACTAATAAATATAATATCTGATAATAATATTTGAAACTGAATATTGTTTGAACTAGTCTAGTCTAAAAATCCTCTAACTAAATTGTCTGAATTTGGAGTTGATGGGATAAGCCCCCAACTAACTCCGACTGATAACTAAGTTACTGATAACTAAGTAGCTGATATCTGAGATTACTGATAACTAGGTGATTGTTTTTGATAGTCCTGATTTTGTAAAACTGAACTAAGTTTTATACTGAGCTGGGTGACTATGTCTGACAGTCCTAATTCTGTAGAACTGAACTAAGTTCTATACCGAGTCGAATACTAAAACTGAAATCGTGAGAGATAAACATCTAACCAACATGCCCCTCTCTGAATGGATTGAGGTCCAACCTGTAACCCCAATTGGAAGAGTGTCAGTACCGTGCCATGAGTAAAGACAAGCTGAAGAGTCACCCTCATCTGGAAGGTGCCCTAAATGAGAATGGTGGTACCCTCAACTGACAGGTAAAACACCTGATCAACCCTCAATTGGCAGGTTGATATCTCAACCTATGCTGACTATGTAGTTCTGGAATGCAAGGACTGCTACTAGGGATCACACCCTCTACTGGCAGGTGAGCCTTAATCCTTGGGTTCACTGGTGCTGAATCCTACTCCTAACTGAAGACACTAATTATTGTACTAAGCTGAAGTAGACTAATACTTAGTTTCACTGAGTTCTATAACTGACTGAGTACTATTGTTCATGAAATTACTGAGACTATTCTATAACTACTGTAGTTCTAGGCAAACAACTAGATTTTTAGATATTGAATGCACTTAGGACTCAAAAGCATGGAAAGTAAAGCATGGCATGATCTTGAAAAGCATAACAGTAGATACTTGTTAATAATACATTCACCTAGGCATTTTGTCAAACACTTGAGATACATGAACTTGTACATGAATGAGACCACATTATAATATGTCATGATTTCACTATTCAATTCACATAGGCATTCTATCAAACACTTGGGGGCATGGTTATTTCACATAATAATAGTCAACACATGAACATCATGGATACAATAATCAATTGTAATTTCAAGGGTTTAACATGTAAATCATATAATTCACCACACATGCTATTTTAATTTCATGAAACTTGTAGTAAATCATGGATTGAAATTTAAATAATATCATGAACATGAATATAATCAAATTCAACATGAAATTCATGAAAGCAATCAACTTGTAGTTTTAAAAGAGGTTCTTCAACTCCAAGGGTGGAAGGAAATCCTTGGATGAACACTTAACATACCTTGGTAATCAAATTCATGAAGATTGATGGTGTGTTCTTGAAGCTTAAATTTGAAATTGGATGCCCTAGGGTTTGTTCTCGAGAAATTTGAGAGAGAATAAGTGATTTTTGCCCTTAGTATAGTTTAATTTCGTATTTTAAGGCTGAATAAAGGTGGGGAAAATGACCCAAATACCTCTCTGGATGCAAATTTTTAATTACTGAAATCGTTCCCAGTGACGCACAGACCGACGCACCGTATTGATGGTATCGATGTATTGGCTGATGCGATACTTCGATATCGTATCAGGTCACTGTTTTGGTCACGCAAACACGTTTCAAATGAGGTCCAAAAATATCCGAAACTCATCTGAAGTGACCTATGGACACACCTGATCATGATTCAATCTAAGAATCGACATTTTAAGGTCATAAAGGTAGCAAAATAAGATCGCCAAATTATAAAGGCTAAAAATGGTTCTAAGTATAAATACTTAACTGAAATTTCTAAGTCTGGGACCTCTTTTCATACTCTAAAGGACTGAGTTAAGCTAGGATTTTGTAGGGTCTTACACTATAATTTATATATTTCATGGCAAAATGAATAAATTCTTAGTTAGGTACAAAAATGTTCGTGGCAAATACCTCATTTTATAGCTATAGATTTTTTTAAAGCATAGTTAAATATAAGTATTGTTATTATGAAACTAAATATAAAATAGCCATAAATTTTAAATTCTCATAGCAAACAAACCAATTCTTTTGCCATAATAGAACCATTGTAGCTATAACATAAAAATTTCTATAGATTTTATTTATCGTGGCAAGAGTGTAAAATTATTTGCTATAAATATATATTTCGTAGAAAGAAGTTTTAATTGTCACAACTACAATGTGCTTTTTTCTTGTAGCTGTAAGTATTTATTCTTAGCCACAGACTATGTAAAGTCTGTAGCTACTTTTAGTTACGCTACTTCTTGCTACAAATGTTATGGAAAAAAAATTGATGGTCAAGGCGTTTAGCCACAGAACTTTTCATATTTAGCTACGACTTATTTAATAGCTATATATACAGTTTTTTGTAGTGTTTCCTTTTCTTTCGCAACATAGACACTAATCTCACATTTAAAGGTGATTGAAGGACTTTGGGTGATCAATTTGTTGGGAGAAATACGTATTAACCTAATAGTAGAGGATTTTACAGGTTAGGGTTTTGTGCATTTTAGTTTTGTTGTCTCTAATGTTTGATGGCTTTTTCGAAGTTGTGTTTTTTGGGGGAAAAATATATTTTAGGTCATTATTTAGTGAAATTGATATAAATATGAACTTATTGACTTATGCATGTGCAACGTGTTTGTTGGATTTTTATCGATTTTTCGCATATATTGTTGTTATTGTTACGGTGTTGTAGTAGCATATGTAGTTATAGCTTAATTCTTTTTGGGTGTGTATCAAGTGGGGGTGGGTTGGGTTGGGGTGGGGTGTTGGGATTGCGGGGCCCACTTGTTTTATTTAATATACAAAAAGTAGTGCTCTTAAAGTTTTGACTATTGAGTTTTTTCTCCTTGTTTATTGATTTCAATGTGTTTGTGTGGTTGAATTATTGCTTTTTTCAGGTATCTTTCAATGTCTTTTGTTCTGTTAACTTTAATATGGTATCATGGGGTGAAATAGAATTTGGTCCCCCACCTGAATATATTGGTGGGTTTGTGACTGAGTTTTTTGATAATGATATTGATATAATGTCCTACTTTGAGTTAAGAGACTACATAAAATATCTAGGATATACAACCCAATGTGATTTCTTTGTTAAATGGGATGGTTATTTGGTAGAAATTAAATGTTATAAGGTTATTTGTGACATTGTCATCAAGTTAAAATGGGGATAAACTTGAGGTGTATGTTTCACATAGGGTGAGTGAACCTAATCATGCCCCACTTGAATTTAAGTATGTCCCCAATAAAAGTGGCAATGAGGTAGGTGAGGAATATTTGAATCCTATTAATGAGGGTAATGCTTCTAGCCCTAATTTTCAGCCTTGTACTCTCAATTTTCCTTCCAACCCTCCCAATGAGCCTCCTCCTTCTAATATACCTTTCAACTTTTTTGACCCTACAATAGATGAGGATCTAAGTGATAATGATTTAGAGGATGATTCAGATTTAAAAGGGAATACTAGTGAAGACAGTGATGTTGACAGCAATGTCCATCAAGATTATATTAATATAAGGGCTAGTAAAAGATATTTCAATAGGTCACAAAGAAAAAGTAGAGGCACAACAGATCAACATATTAATGTTGGTGAAAAATGTCCAGATATAAGATACGATGAGTCAAATGTTAGCATTGGGGATAGCCTAGTTGGTAAACTAGGAGGCGATGAACCTTACTACCTAAGTGATGAAGCTCCTTACTTTGAATTAGATGATGAAATAGGTTGGGGAGATGGTTAAGAGGTTAATGAAGTAGTGCAATAACCTGTGAGAAGAAAGAACAAAAAAAATAGAGTTGTTTTTTATGAAACTTGTGAAAAAATTATTTGGGAATTAGGATTAATTTTTTCAAGTGTAAAGGAATTTAGGCTGGCAGTAACCAGATATGCAATTCAAGAAAAGATTTAAATTGAAAAGTATGTGAATGAGCCTGGCAGAGTTAGAGTGAGGTGTTGTAAAGACACTTGTCCTTGGCTGCTGTGTGCTAGCGAGGATAAGAGCAGTAGAGATTTTATTGTTAAAGATACAATCCTATTCATATTTGTTTAAGATCAACTTTTAACTATCTTTGCAACTCAAAGTTTCTGGAAAGTAAGTATAAAGACAAAATTAGTCAACTACCAAACATTAGAGTTGTCCAGTTACAAGAGATTATTAGAAAGGAGTTAGATATCCATTTTGGTAGGTCTAGAGTGCTACAAGAGATTATGGGTGATCACATTATGGAGAATGGTAGGATTATTGATTACACGAATAAGATTTTGAGGACTAATCCAGGTAGCACTTGTGTTGTCAAAGTTGGAGATGTTGATGAGACTAGACAGTTAATCTTTCAGGGTTTTTATGTGTGCTTTCATGCTTTAAAGAAATCATTCTTTGGAGGTGCTAGAAGGTTGATTGGTTTGAATAGTTGTTTCCTCAAAGGTGTATGCAAAGGTCAATTGTTGGTGGTTGTTTGCAGAGATGAAAACAACCAAATGCTGCCTATTGCCTGGGCAGTTGTTGAGGTTGAGAATCAATTACACGGGGATGATTTTTTGAACTGCTGAAGAATGACCTTGAGCTTGGAGAAGGTCATCAATTGAGCATCATATCTGATATGCAAAAAGTATGACTCTATTCTTAACAAGTATTTGCTTTTTTTTTAACAACTGTTGGTATAGCTGGTATAGTTATAGATTAATATACTTATTTTGTTTTGTTAAGGACTGGAAATAGCTGTTAGAGAGTTGCTGCCACTGGTTGAACACGAAAAATGTGCAAGACATGTTCTTGCTAATTGATCTAAAATCTGAAAAGATATTAAAAGAAGATGAGTGTTTTGGAAGATTGCAAAATCCACATTTAAAGTATAATTAAAGGAGAATATAGAAGCAATGAAGATGTTGGAAAGGGATTGTTTGGATGATCTTTTGAGGTATAATTTGGAGATATAGTGCAGAAGATACTTTAAAGAGCATTGCAAATGTGATGTTGTGGATAACAATATGGCATAGAGTTTTAATGCATGGGTACTTCCAGCAAGGTTCAAAACAATCATCACAATGCTTGAGGAGATTGGGGTGAAGATGATGAAAAGAAATGGTGAGTTGAGACAATTTTCAAATACTTGGATCACTGATATTTCTCCCATGGCTTTGAAGATTTTACAAAAAAATATTGACAAATCAATGCAGTGCAATTTGTCTTGGAATGGGGAAAGGGGTTTTAAGATTATTGACAGGGGTTGTACTCATACCGTTGACATTGTTAGTGGGAGTTGTAGTTGCAGAGCTTGGCAGCTTAGGGGCATTCCTTGTCCTCGTGGTGTTGCTGCCCTTCACTACAAGGAATATGAGCCCATTCATTTTATGGACACCTGTTATCACAAGGATACCTACCTTAGCACATATGCTCATTTTATTCAGCCAATGAATAACATGAAAATGTGGCCAACATCAAATAATCCTACTGTGAAGCCACCAAAGATCAGGAAGTTTCCTGAAAGAACAAATAAAATTAGAAGAAAGGGGGCTGATAAAAGTAGAAAAACTCAAAAACTTAGCAAATGTGGTACACAAGGACATAATAAAAGAATATATCCTACAGGAGATCAACTTGGTATAAGTTAATTAGCTGGAACATCTTCTCAGGCACAAGTGTTTTTATAATCATTATCTAATGTACATTTTACTAAGTACAAGGAATAATCTCTTAAGAAACAGGCTAGAGCTTCTACTGGTATAGGAAGATGGAGAGCAAGGGGCAGCAGTCCAAGTCATGCAAACGAAACATCTTAACAGCAAGAGGTATATTTATTTATTTGTTAGTATCAATTTTTTTTAAGTATATGTACTAATATTTCAATAATATGGCCACCGCAAGCATTGCAAGTGCTACTAGAGAAATAAGTCGAGGAAAGGGTAGAGGAAAAGACAGTGTTTTAGGTGGTTCAAGTGTTCCAAATGTCTCAACTATTTCAAGTCAATCAGAGGGAACTTCTGAACAAACACAGGTTATTTTATGTAATCAAATAATTATTGTTTGATTGAAATATATGGTGATTTGAGTGTCCATATACATGCTTCAATAAGTGGTCGAGGAAGGGGTAGCAGGAGAGGAAGAGGAATGACTCAAGAGAGACAAACCAGTTCTGCCAGTGAAAGGGGCATAGAAAGGGGAATTCCTCCTCAAAGGCAAGACCATGAGGATAGTAGTAGAGGACGTACAAGACCTTTGAAAAGACCAAGGATGGTGGGGATTGGAATATACCAAGCTGAAGATGGATTTACCACTCTTAATATAAGTAATTTGTAGAATTTTTGTTTGTGCAGCCTGGAATTTTTGAAGATAGCCTTATAATTTCTATAATATATTTGTGCAGCCTGAAATGCCAAGTAGAAGAGTCATTAGCACTGATGCAAAGGTCACAAAAAGGTCTGATATTGTGACTGGTGATATTAGATACACACCAAGACAAGGATTTAAATGGAAAGGGAAGTCGGCTATTACCAATAGCAAACTTGAAAGAATGAGGGCAGAAAATGTTATTCAAACGAGGTCTGCAGCTGCTGCCAAAACTCAAGGCAAAAATAGTTCAACTAGGAAGACTCATGTGCCATGAAATTAGGATATCTTGTTGATATGACGTGTATATTTTGGTAAAGATTGTTAATATTGTCTCAAACAATTAATTTTTGTATATTTTGTTGATTTTGATAGCATTTTGATCTTATTTTGTAGCAATCAAAAAATATTTTGGGCAGTTTATTTTGTTAGGTATCTTTAGGTATTAAGGTATGTTTTGTTAGGTACCAAACAAAACAAGCTTTGTAGTTCAAATTGAAACAATGAATGTGTTGAAATGAAGTCCTCATTTTCTTTCATTATGGTTTCCTTGTTAGTTTATTTACTGTATAATACATTTTGAATGCTCACAAATGTCATCAATATCACAATATATTGATACAAAATAGATTGCATAGGTCTTACACAACCAAACAAAATTACATCTTGTTAAGCAACTAATATTTCAACAAGAGAGAAGACGAACACTATTTTGTAGAACAAGAGAATGACTATGACAATTTCTATTGCACACAACTCCATTTATCATCCGTTCTCTTGGTAATGCTTGTCTAAAATAGAAAAAACACCACGACAATCATGACAATGAGCTTCCAATTACAACATTTGATCATCTTCTCCTTCTTCACCATCCATTTCCCATTACTTTCATAAAATGCCAATGCTTCTTGTAACTCCTTGATTCTCTTCGCCAATCTTGGAATAACTGTCTTAGATTGTAAATCAGTCTTTTCAAGAGAAAAAATGAGAAAATATGTATAGGACATACAAGATAGTGTGGACAAGACCAAAATCTTCTAGCTGGATTGTCCTCCGACCATGACATTTGCATAGACAGTAAGTCTCCATGTTCGCATCGCATTTTTACACGCAATATAGAATTGTTCTCGTTATTACAAATTCGATTCAAGATTGCATTTGACATTATAAAACTATTTTTGATAAAAACCTAGTCACAAAATTTAACATGATTTTTAAAAAAAAATTGAGTCAAAATTAAAGCTTTTACGATTGATTTTCTTTAGAAATTACAACATAAATGAAAACATCTTACCTTTTAAGGTTGATTTTGTTGACAAAAGATTAAAAAGAGACATAAAATTTTCCTTCAAAAATAGCCAACGACTATATTAATGGCAGAAGAGGAACGGCTTTTAAAGTGGAGAAGAAGAAGGGATTTTTATTTTTTTTGACAAATAATTTACACGCGGCAGGTTTTAATTGGTAGATTAAGTTAAATTTTAACCATTCATGCGCCGGTATGCGTGTCTACACGCCGAGGCAAAATTTAAGTTAAAATGGTCTATTTACAACGGATTAAGTAAGAATCGTGGGGTAATAGCTCAAAAGTAAAGTTTAAGTATCTTTTTGAAAAAGTCAGACAACATCAGAGGGTACTTTGTGTATTTTCTCTTTTTATAAATCTCTCTCTATATATATATTAAAGGAGACTTATAGGCAATATTTATCTTTTTTTCTCCTATTTTGAGTTTTTTTCAATATTTTACAAGTCATTATATTAGTAAAAAAAAACTGCACATTGAATAAGAAAAATGAATGACTATTAAGTGGGCAATTTATTTTTGCCTATGCATATTCTATTTTCCATACTATATATAGTCTTCTCATTTTTTGAGAGGGTCTTGTGGCAATTTATTTTTGCCTATGCATATTCTATTTTTCATACTATATATAGTCTTGTCATTTTTTGAGAGGGTCTTGTGGTATGTTTTTCTTCATTCTCCTTTATTTTCTTCTTTCTTTTTTGCTTTAACTTTATTTTATATCTTTGATTTTAATGTATATTATCATCATCTAATAAAAAGGTTGCTGAAGATGAAGTTGTTTGATATGAAGAGGTAAGCCAATAATTTATTTTATCAATATCATTGTCATTTAAATTTTTATAAGATTTATTTTAATTTTCGTGATTCAAGTTTTATTTTTTTGGAATTGTTAAACTTTGAGAAGGTCTCATGGTATATTTTTCTTTTTCCAAAATATTTTGTCCTTCTATTTTTTTTTGGATTTTTCCTCTTTATTTATTTCTTTATGTTATTTTAATTGGGCCAAAAAATGTGTAGATTCAATTAATCAACTTTTCACCTTTTATTATGATTATATTCTTAATTGAATATCTTAATATGTATTCATGTATGACCTTTGATGTCCTTTTCTATCTTTTTATAACATCATCATAAATATAAAGCATTTCACAATATTTTCATATGTATACAAATGTGTGGCTTAAATCTCATTCTTGATATGTTTAGTGTTTTGTTGGCATATTTTATTTTTGATTGACTTTGATTCTGTCAATATTTAAATTATAATGCAAACTTTGGATATTGATCACAAAGATCTAATTTTTCCCTCTTTTTGCAGGTTACTTATTGTCAAAATAATAATTTATTTTTAAGTTGAAACTGTTTATTCAATACAAGGTTTAGTAATGCAAATACAATTTATTCGGTTAAACATTAAATTTTTCATTTGTTCACAAGTTGAAATTTGTTGTTGGAGGGTTTTCTCCTTAATCAGTCTCTGTTTAGAGCTCTTAATGTAGAAAAATCTTTAGTAGGAGCGATATCTTCAAATAAATTCTATCTGGTGTAAATCCGTATTAATCGAACTCAAATTGAGGTTTCAAATACTGGGTGAGAAACCTTAAAAAAATACACTTATCGCGGGAGATTTTTAGGTCAAATGAGTTCGTAATTATCTAATACTGAGATGGTACATATTCTTCGATTTTTAGAGAGCTCAAATGAAACATAAAGAGAAATATTAACTTATCAAATTATTGCTCTCCATAGCTTTTACTTGATGTTAGGCATCTCAACAGTCTCTTTTTATAAAGAAAAAGATCTTCTCCATCTTTGTTCCAATATATATGTTATAGGGTTAAACTTTAGTCTTCTTTAATTATTATTATAATTCATTACCTTGTTATGATGGGAATATACCGCTTACATTATTTTATAGCATTCTTCTTTATGCCATTTTTAGAAACGCTTAAAGTTTTACAAAAGACGAATATATAAGAGGTGACGTGACATTTCTTTACGACCTCCATTTGTGTCTATCTTCTTTCTTATTTTTTTGATATTGTTGTCTCCATTTCACTATATAATGATAACATAATAATCTATTTTAAAGTATTTTTATTTTTTAAAAATAATTTATTTAATAAATTATTTTCATAACTTACACCACTTCACATTCCCATAACTTATATTCTAATAATATCCATTAATTTAATGCCTTTTGACTCACATATTGTCATCTTTTTAACTCATGCTCTTAATAATCTTCATTACTCAAAAAAAATTAAGAGTTGTAAATGGACAATTAAGGATCATCATATACAATAATTCAATTCTATATAAAAGTCTTGTGTAGTTATTCTTGCAAGGTATAATTGTACACTTCAGAAACATATGAAGAAGGAAGTTATGAAATGTTGGAGAAAGTTTTGAATTTTATTAATAATTCAATGCAGTGCGGAGGAATTATGGATATTTACACAACGATCTACTTGATTTAATTTTTTCATGCTTTTTGATTGAAAAAAAGTAAATTATTTCAAATTAAAATATCAACTTCATTGAATGTGAAACAAAAATGAAATAAAATTGTTATTAGAAAATATATTTTAACTTGGTGATACATAATATGCTATCCATCATTTAATAAATATTAAATTATTAAATTTTATTTTCTTTTATGAAAAAAAAAACGTTCTTCATAATATAATTATAATAATTTATAATATTACAATTAGAAATCTAAAGTGAATATAAAATTAATCGAATAAAATAATTAATTTTTTAACACCACGTGAAGCGCCGCTAATTTCTAGTTTTTTTAATAAACCTAAGTATTAAAATAATTACTACTCTTTTTAGTTCAAAGTAAATAATTTTTTGCCTTAATTCACGCCTATTAAGAAAAAAAAATTAGGACATAAATTGTACTTTATTTTTCATGTTTATCTTTTTAAGATATTATCAAACTACTTTTGAATTTTTTGTCACATTAAAATAAAGTCAAATAAGTTTCTTGGAATTCATAACCTAGAAAGTGTAAATAAAGGGTAAAATTGAAAAACATTTCCAGCATGTCTCTTGAAGAATGAACAATTCATTTATTTTGGACATTGAAAAATAATTTAAAAAGTTATTTATTTTGGACTAGAGGAATTATAATTTTACTTTTTCCGCTTGAATTTATTTGTCACATCTATTAAGAAAATAATGATTGGTGTAGTATAAAAATAACTCACAAAATTAGCCACGCATCGCGCGGTGTCAAAAAATTATTATTTTTCGATTAATTTTATATCCACTTTAGATTTATTGTCTAATCGTAGAATTATAAATTATTATAATTATATTATGAAGAATGTTCTCGTTTCATAAAACAAGTAAGATGTGACCTTTGAATTTTTGTTAATAAATATAACATAGAAAAATGTAAAAGAAAAGGCAAAATAACCACCAAAATCTAAGAAAAAAGATAAATGACGATCTTGCTCTATGATAATGCCACATAAGCAAGCTTAATTTTCTCTTTTATTTTATACAAGCAAGGAAAAAAAGTTTTACTTCTCATTAAGACATATACTTCTTTTGTTTCATTTAAGTTGAATATATTTCATTTTACATGGTGATTTAAAAATTATAAATTGAGCAATGAATTTTACTATTTTACCCTTTACAATGTCAAATATTCATTGAACATAGAAATAAACATTAAAATTGTATTTGTTCACATTTAATGATACAATTAATTATAGGGATAAAATAAAAAAAATAATTAAATTATCCTGATTTAGTAAGATGATCAACTAAAATAAAACAAAGAGAATAATCAACAAAATATAGGCTATAACATTTTGAAAATTAATTTATATTAAAATAATTATAATTGAATTAGTACATTAATTATATTAATTAGTTGTAATAAAAATTATTTTAAATGGTAAACTGAATAAAATTTTAAAAACTTTTTGGAAAAAAGAGAGAAAAAATTAAGGACTTGATAAATACTAATGTGATAAAAGAGAGGTGCATGTCTTAGAGGCCTCCAAAACTATTTTTTTATGATTTTTTTGGCCATTTTTTCATATTATTTGAATATTTTTCTTCTTTTTATATTTAATGTCTTTAATAAAAGTAACAGAAAAGGCTCAAAAATACCCCTGAACTATTTGAAATAGCTCAAAAATGCCCCTCATTTGATTTTTGGCTCAAAAATATCCCTCCGTTAAATATTTGGCTCAAAAATACACCTCCCTCTAACGGAATTCGGAAAAGAATCAAAAATACCCCTGAACTATCTAAAATGGCTCAAAAATATCCCTCTGTTAAATATTTGTCTCAAAAATACCCCCCCCCCCCTTTATCGAAATTCCACCAAGCATACCACCTAGATTAAAAAAAACCACGTGACTATGCCACATTACCATCCACATGTAAAATGTTAGTATTTTTTAATTATATGACATTCCTTTCTTCTTTGTTTTATTTTTATTTTTTTGCAAAACAGTGAAATGGAAAAACTAAAAAACCAATTTTTCGCTAATTACTTCATTAGTGTTTTAAAAGTTCTAGATTTCACCTTTTCATTAGTGTTTTAAAGTTCTAAATTTCATCTTGTTATTGTCGTTTGGGATGAGGGACAACTTGATCTTGATCTGATGTTGACTCGAATGAGGAGCTGAAATTTTAACTTTTAAGCTAGCAAATGTTGATGTACTAATAATTGAGTTGAATTTACTACATGCAAATTATTTTTCAAAATAAATGAATTCCTTTTAACACTTGTTTAATCATTCGAAATGAATTCATTTTTCTAAATTCAGTTTTGATGAATAATCTTATTATTTTTAGAACAAGTTTGAAAAAGAAGTAAAATGATACTTAATATTGATAAATTATTCTTTAATTATGTTATTCATTAACTTTTTGAAGATGTGTGCCACATTCAAAGATTTATTAATTTTAGATTAGAGGAGGTATTTATTAAATTATTTTAACATAAACATTTTGAGTAAAAGCTAGCAAAGCCAAACACATCTTTTGAGTAACGAATTTGAAGTTTAGTTTGAAATTTGTTACTTGTACGAGTAAATCTTAATTTTAACTTTTACGCTGGCCTAATAATTAATGAGTTTATCAGTTTAATAAGACTCTTTTGTTGAGTTTCACACTTTTAAACCTATTAACAGAAAAAAATTTATTTTTTAGATGATCAAAGGAATTTAATAATAACGATGTTACATTTAATAAATCCAACATTTTAATCTTCATAATGTAATACCCTGGAAAATTTTTCGTTGAAATTTTGTGCGTAAACGTGTTAGGTTCTATCTTCTAAAATAAATTATAAATTTTTCGTGCGGAATATCTTAGATTATGACCCAACATTGCGTATAGTATCAAATAAGCTTTCCAACGATATATGGATCATCCAAAACAGACACCCAAACGACGAGTTATGAACATTCCGATCGAATCGTGAATAGTAGTGAACAATAAAACGTGCAGGAAAAAGTACTGAGGCCTGGCGTATTTTTGCTCCAACTTTAAACGATCATAACTCCTTGTACATAATGATCTGGGTGATCTACTATATATCAACGGAAAGCTCTGCGAGTCCTCTTTCCGATTAAATTGGTTTCATCCAATTTGTCTATCGGAGAAAAAAGTTATGGTCAATCTACTTCAACCTATCAAAAGTGAATTTTTAGGTCAACTTCAAACGATCATAACTCCTCGTACACAATGATCTGGGTGAGATACAATACATCAATGGAAAGATATGAGAGTCCTCTTTCTAATGAAATTAGTTTCATCCAATTTAGATATCGGAGTAAAACGTTATGGTTGATCTACTTCAGACTATCAAAACAGTCCACCAAAGGACAGATTCGAGAATTATTTAATTTTTAGGGGCGTTTTGGTCATTTTCCCTTACCTAAAATCCATCCAAACCCTATATTAAAGCCTATTAGAAGCATTATATGTTATATTTTATCAAATTTCCTCAAAAAAAAAACCCTAAGCTCCTACATCCAACTTCAAGAACCTCCAAAGTTCACCATTAATTTTGCAAATTTATTCAAGATTCCAAGTTCCTAGTTCAAGAACTCCAAGAACCATCATTCAAAAGCACGATTAACATCTCAAAAATGAGTATCGATCTAAAGTTCATCATTCAAGGTATGTGGAATTTTTCAACAAGAACTCTCTTTCGTTCTTGTGCCCAAAAGTAATTTTCTTTACAAAGGCATGATTTTTATTTGATTTTTATGAATGTGAAGCATGAACTTATATCTTATGATAATTATTATGAAATCTTGATGTTTGTGATTTTGAAAGATGAATTTACATGTGTGGTGATATAAAGCATGAATCTTGAACGATATTTATCATGATTTTGATATTTGGGTCGTGAATCCCCATTGAAAATTGTATTTTTTTATAGAAAGTGTGTGTTATAAGCACGTTGATGTTGAATATTTGAGATATTTTGAATGATTTGACCTTTTGGTCTTAATGGAGTTGTTTTGAACTCGAGTGTGAAAGAAATCCACAACGTGGTTGGTTTTGATAGATGGGAAGCATGATGGCTCCCGATGTATATTTATATATTACTAAAATTATTTTGTTGTGGATTGTCTTTGAAATGATCTGAGCTAAGTCCGGGAGAAATCTTTAGCACCGAGTGGGAGGTATAAAATGACCTTACTTCCCTAAAACTACGTGCCCCCGTAGGAGTCAGCCTGAGTCTAATTTATATAGTGATCACTAGTTTGTGTGGATTTGATATCGATAGTCCTACTCTGATGGCAAGGATAGGACGGCTCTCCCCAACGTGGGTTGTACGTTGGACTCCATGTAGCTCACATGGTTTATGCCGGTTATAGGATTTCCCAGTGTGTGTGTGTTTCCTTGTGTCTATGGTGAACGGTGAAGTGATTTGAAAGTGGAATTGTGAAAGTTATTCTTTCGAAAGATTTAAATGATATTTACATTATGAGAATTGATATTCTTGATGAACTGAAAGTGATTGACAAATTATATGATGGCTCACATGTGTTATTATACTTATTTCATCCTCTCATGATTGTGATGATTTTCTTCGGGCTATGTGAGTCTTTCATACATCCTGCATATTTCTTATAAATATTTATAATGATGATGTTTATAAAACTACATACACCCCCATATACTCGGTTCCTTTCCATGTTTATAAAACTGCATTTTCTCGGAATGTAGGTTTAGGTGCTCAGTTCCAGGTTCGACTGTGATTCTTCGGGCACGCTGTTCTACATCCTCTGTTGTGGTGAGTCCTCATGTTCCGAGAACGTGATGTCTGATGTTGGTTTCACGGAATTATTTACATTTGATAACTGAGTATGAGTCAGTTGAGGCATGTCTCAATGGCTCGCTGGTTTTATTGATTTTCTTAGAGGCTTGTCAGACTAGTATAGATGTCGGGAGTTGACTAATAAGTCGTATTTTGTTATCTTTTTGAAATTCTTTTATTCTTGGATGATGATTGCTCTGTTGATATTTGAGGGTTATTTATGGAAACCCCGTTGATTTGTGTTGAACTGAATGAAAATGGCTCAAAGGGTTAGTTTGGGGCTACTCGTAGCCTCAAGCACCGTGTGACGCTCCGGGACCCATTTTCCGAGGCATTACACATAACCCCCAAAATTTAATTTATAAGCTTATGACACCTTATGGTATTCCTCCATTTTGCCTATATAAATTCATATTTTTTATTTTAACTTTATTATTATTATATAAGTACAAATATTAATATGAAATGAACTAAAAATGAAAAGAAAAAACAAAAAAGGAAATTTACAATTAAATTCAAATCTTCCACGTCTCTTTTTATTTTTGTTTCTTTATGCCATTCGTTTCTATTTTTATTTAGTTTCCTTCTTCCTCACCCATTAATTAAGCTTATTTTTTGTTTACGATCATTATTCTGTTATAATTATATTATAAGAATGTTCTCATTTCATAAAAAAGTAAGATGTGAGCTTTGAATTTTTGTAAATAAATATAACACAAAAAAATATGAAAAAGGCAAAATAAACACAAAAATCTAAGGAAAAAGGTAAATGACAATCCTGCTCTATGATAGTGCCACGAAAGCAAGCTTAAGTTTCTCCTTTATTTTATACAAGCAAAGATTTTTTTTTACTTCTCATTAAGACATACTTTCTCTGTCTTATTTTACTTGGACATATTCCATTTTACGTGATTAAGAAATCATAAATTGAGCAATAAATTTTATTATTTTACCCTTTACAATATCAGATATTCATTGAACATAGAAATAAATATTAAAATTGTATTTGTTCACATTTAATGATACAATTAATTATAGGGATAAAATAAAAAATAATTAAATTTATCCTGATTTAGTAAGATGACTAACTAAAATGAAACGGAGAGAATAATCAACAAAATATATGCTATAACATTTAAAAATTAATTTATATTAAAATAATTATAATTGAATTAGTACATTAATTATATTAATTAGTTGTAATAAAAATTATTTTAAATGGTAAATTGAATAAAGTTTTAAAAACTTTTTGAAAAAAAGAGAGGAAAAATTAAGGACTTGATAAATACTAATGTGATTAAAGAGAGGTGCATGTCTTATAGACCTCCAAAACTATTTACCTTTTTTGTGTTTTTTTTTTTTTTTTTGGCTATTTTTTCATATTATTTGAATATTTTTTTTTATTTAATGTTTTTTAATAAAAGTAATTATTTATAACTCACACTTGTTCAATTATACTCTTAATAATATCAATAAATTCAACCTTTCAATCTTCATAACCCCCAAAATTTAATTTATAAGTTTATGACACCTTTTGGTATTCCTCCATTTTGCCTATATAAATTCATATATATATTTTTTTAACTTTATTATTATTATATAAATACAAATATTAATATGAAATAAACTAAAAATGAAAAAAAATTACAATTAAATTAAATCTTCCGCATCTCTTTTAATTTATTTTTTCTTTATGCCATTCTTTTTCATTTTTATTTAGTTTTCCTTCTTTCTCACACGTTAATTAAACATATTTCCTTTTTACGACCATTATTTTTTTTTTTTCTAAATTTCCTCTCAAATCAAAAGTCAATTCTTAATCTCTACGTATTTAGAATGGATATATATAAAACAAAATAAATGAACCATTATTCACAAATTACAATTTAATTTTGAAAACATTCTTCATATATTTCTTGTACTTTTCATTTTTTATCCTCCCAATTGTATGTAACAATTCACCAAAAATGAATTTTTTTCTAAAATATTGTCACTTTTTTTTTTATATATTAATTTAACGTATTTTAGTCAAAAAAAAGATAGAGACATTTGATGAAGAAAAATTAATTCATTCATACATAAGTTTGAAGTGAAAAATATATTCAATTATATCAAAATCATATAACAACAGTAGAAACTCTTTGTTGGTGGGCGTTTTATCTCTAATGTTGAACTTTTCAATGTGAATTCGAATTTAATTGAGTTGCAATACAGTTATCGAATACCGATTGAGAAACTAAAAATAACAATAATTAAAAAGATTGATGCAATATTATTGACATATATTTTAGATTATAAGTAAAAGTAATTCCTAAAAATTAGCAACAAATTGACACACAATTAATACAAATGTACTATATGGAGTAATATTTTACTTGACATAGGTCAGGGATCGGGAGGGGTGTGCAAACAGTGGAGCAGTAAGCAAACAAATTGAGCAAAGGTACCTATCAAATCATCTCAATTCTTCTTCTTCTACCCAATTCCCATCAACTATGTTAAACTTCACCAGTTAAATCGCAAAATTCATCCATCAAAAATGGAGAAAATCAACAGTTTACGTACCCGTTCACAAGCGGCACCCGACTGGACACTGCCAGTTCCTTTCAACACTACTCCATATTCTATTGTTGTTGGATTAACATGAGGTGCCATCATGGATTTCCAGTGGTGGACCCAGAATTTTATTCAAGTGGGTTCAGGTTACAATGAACCATAATGATAATCTAGAATAATAGTAATAATTTTTTATTTTCATAATATCTCCCAGAATTTTTTTTTGAGGTGGTATTTTTAATTCTAAAATAAAAAAAAAATTAAGCACAATAATAAATAAGCTATAAATATATAACCTAAAATAATTATTACTAATATTTTAAACAAATCTCAAATAATAAATTTGTAAGGAAAATTAAAGGATAACACTATCATTAATGTTGCAGTCTGGACCACCACTAGTGTCCTAAAAAAGTCTACAAAAATAAAGAGTATATACAGCCGTAACGGGAATCAATCTCAAGATCACTGGCACAAGGAAGCACACTTGAACCAACAAGTTGCGCCTTAACTTTAGATATAGTGGGTTCATTTTTATTACATATACAATTTTCAGAGAATTAATACACGTAAACGAAAAAAAAATCGACCAAGCAGGTTCAGTTGAACCCACTTGAACCAACGTAGGTCCATCCCTGTGGACCCCTATATATTAACCAAGAAAAACATATATAAGAGGTAATAGAATTTTAAGTTCATTGATTATATCATGAGCTTGAATAATGTGAGGGTCATTACCGGAGAGAGATGGATAAGGTAAGCGCTATTGTTGGATTGTTTTAGCGGAGAATAGTCATACTCGTCTATACCCTTGCTCCATCCATAATCATTCTTGAAATTGTGCTTCTTGCTGTAGAGATTGTATGTTGATGGAGCTTTATGATTCACACCCTTAACAACTTTTCTCTGTTTAATAGATTAAACAAAATTTTTCTCAATGACCATATTGATTCCTCCTCTCTGGGACTAGATGCTTTCCCAAAATTCGTACAAAGTTCAAATTTGGCTAATGAAAAATTGAGTTTGTCAGCTCATATTTTTTATACTTTTTAATTAATTTATTATTACAAGTTTTTCTTGTCTTTTCTATTCCAACATTAAAATGATCATTTATGTTCACCTTAAAATTATCTTTTCTAATTGCACAATAAAGAACAACATTAATAAATATATATTAAAATAATTTAGATTTTTTGTTACAATAAAAGGAATTAAAATAGATTAAAAAAAAAGGCCCAAAAAAGGAGAAAAAAAAATGGGAATGAAGATTATTGAGAGGTGCCACATCAGCACGCTCCAATATCTCCTTTATATATATATATATATATATATATATATATATATATATATATTTGAAAAATAATTAATTAATACTACGGCACAAGTGTCAAATAAGTTAAAATGTCAAATAAAAATAAAATTCATTTTAAAAACTAGCGACAAAGTAAAAATTGACCCAGTGAGTATTATATACTAAATTCATTCATATTCATTAAGTTGTTGCAACTCCTAACATAAAAAATAAACGTATCTAATTAAAAACAAATAAATTTGACTTAATGGTTGAAACTGATTAATTAAGATTAAAATTTTATTAAACGAAACTTTTAATTTTAAAACCAGCAAACATCGCCCACAGAATAGAGAAAGATCCATAGAAGATTCCTTCCTCTCTTTGGGATATACCGACAACACTATCTTTAATTTTTTGCTTAGCTGTCATCAATACTTTTTCAATTCATTACACCAATCGCACCAATCTTTTTCTTCATATATTTACCAAAAAGCCAACCTCATCTCCCTATATAAACCCCCTTCCCCCATCGCTTAAGACCTTCTTTCGTCCACTTTTGGTTCTACACCTGATAGGTATGTCTCAATTATTTTCCTCTTTATTTTTTTTTATCTATCTTTTCATCTGTTTCCTTTTTATTCTTTTATTTTTCCTGTGATTTTGCTTTTGTTTTTCTTTTTGTTTTTGAGTTTTTATTTTTCCTGCTGTTGTTCTTTTATTTTTATTTTTTTATTGCTCTTGCCGTGTATTTGTTTGTTAAAATGATGATGAACTGGGTTGGATTTTAGGGGTCGTTTGCTAGCTGAAATTGTCCCGGGATTATAGTCCTGAAATTATAATCTGTCCTTGAATTATAATTGTGGAATCCCACCTTCTATGTGCGATAAAATAATTCAAGGGATAAGATAAGATAGGATATCCATGATTAAGTCTGTCAATAAATAAATCTAATCCCAAATTTAATCGTGGAATATCCCACTTTCTTTTCCCTACCATAGACCCCATAAAGTTTTTGAAATTAGTCCTGAATCGTTTTAGACTCGAATAGATCTAGAAAGGATAAACAAGATTCATATAGGCGATCTTAATTTAATTGAGTTGATTGATTTATATATCCATTAATGTTCTGTTTCCATCTTGCAGATTGATTTGCGTTTAATTGCTGAAGACACTGTTTGGATTTGGATCTACAAAACGAACAAATTTGTTTAATTGTTTATTGACGAGGTTTCACAAATATTCTTTATGTTGGTCTCAAATACTTCATGATCCTCATGCGTCGTATTCGCATTATGCACTCTTTCTCCGTTGTATTCCTGTACTGGTTCTATGTGTTTTCATGAACTAGCCCCCATCAAACTTTGAACGCTCTTCCTGTTTGATTTAGAAATTAGAAGTACCAAATTTAGAAGCCAAATTTTATTGATTCCAACAAGAAAACAGTAGATACCCCTTCCCCTTCTTTTAATTATTATTGAACGACACAAGACATGGCTTCAGCTCAGCAACCAGCTAGTTCGGGCTCTGATGGCCAGAGATATGCTAATTATGATGAGAGAAAACGAAAGAGAATGGAGTCCAACCGTGAATCTGCAAGGCGGTCACGGATGAGGAAACAGCAGCATTTGGAGGAGTTGATGAGTGAATTGACGCAGCTGCAAAATCAGAACACTATTTGGAGCCAGAGGATTGATGCTGTTGGAAAAAACTATCACACAGTCGAAGCAGAGAACAATGTCTTGAGGGCTCAAATTGCTGAACTGACTGAACGCTTGGATTCCCTTAATTCGCTCACTCGTTTCTGGGCTGATGCTAATGGACTTGCTGTGGACATCCCTGAAATTCCAGACGCTTTGCTTGAGCCCTGGCAGCTCCCTTGCCCAATTCAACCCATCACTGCCTCTGCTGATATGTTGCAGTTTTGAGCATCCTCTTAGCACTATTGAACTACCATGATCTTAGCTCTGGCTTAACGGGGTGCTCCTTGTATTCTCTTTGATTCGATTACATGCAATAGTTGCAGCGGAAGGAGAACCTTGTCGCTGGTTGCTTGAGTTTTCCTTCACGCAGTCGCTACTTTTTGTTTATTTGCAATGTGAGTCTTAGTAGCTTTCCTTTGTATTAGCTTTGTGTTTAGCTTGGTCGATTAGCAGTTTCTCTAGTACTTTGTCATAATCTTTGCTCTCTAGTTTTATATATATATATAAATAAATCTCGAGTTGTGTGAACAAGATTGTTCTTTTTCGTTTCTGCAAGATTGTTTTTCTCATTCGACCACTTGTTAATAATTGTGTTTCTGCTTGTCACAATGTTAGTGGGAAGTGTTGATTGTTTGGATCTTTTGGATGTTGAATGCTACAGGGCGTTCAAAAATTATCCGAAACTACCGGAGTCCGCTGCAGATCAACTTTGTTAATCCCAGTCGACCATATGTACCGTATTAAAAAGAATTTTAAAGAAGTAGACAAACTCAACTCTTATACTGTTTCTTCAGAAATTTTTTTCTCAACCAATGCAACTGGCCAATTTTTGTCGACAAAAGCTGCGCATCCTTAGCTGAATGGTTAATGCTCCACTAGTGGAGAATCCGTGTATATTTTCATAATCTCCTTGATGCTATTTATATTTTACCATGTCGAAACAGCTCAGCAAATATCCGATGTCTCTGTGGGATGAATAGGCTATTCCATCACCCACTATAATTGTTTTGACTACCACAGGCACATACACTTGATATGTAATACTAGTTAGTTAGCCGACTGTATAAGTGGTTGAATGTTGTTAGATAATGATTAGTTAATTACAATGAGCTGCCAAATAGAATGTTCTAGAAGGAGGTGGTTATTAGATATTTTGTATCCCTTTCACAGCTCATATAAGGCACAACATCTCACAAATCTCAGATGGTAACACAAGTTTAAGAAGCAGTTATAATTTTGATCCTTCTCCTCTTCTTAGCTCCATCAATGGAGTCTTAGCAAGTATTTTCACATGGTATCAGAGCCACGAGCTCAACACTAAGTGTGTCTTTTGATCACATTTCCCTAAGTTTTATGCGCATTTTGGATCTCTATCTTTAGTTCTTTTTTCGCAATTTAGATCTATATTGCAGTTGCATTCTGTCAATCATGGTGCCTAAAATTGATCAAAGTGATCCCACTTTTCATTGGTGCATCTGATAGTTCCAGTGCTGTACTTGTTCCAATCAAGTTAACTGGTTCAGAAAATTATAGTCTATGGAGTCGATCGATGTGTATTGCTCTCTTAGGGAAGAGGAAGTTTGGATTTGTCACTGGAACCTGTAACAAGGAGTCGTATCGAGAAGAGCTTCATGAGCAGTGGGAAACATGTAATGCAATTGTGCTTTCCTGGATCATGAACACTGTAAGTGATAGTCTGTTATCTGTCATTGTTTATGCCACGAGTGCTTGTGCAGTTTGGGAGGATTTGAAGGAGAGGTATGACCAGGTGAATCGTGTGCGTATATACCAATTGCATCGTGAAATTAATATGCACTCTTAAGGTACAGATTCAGTCTCAACCTATTTTACCAAATTGAAGAGTTTATGGAGTGAGTATGATGTACTAGTGCCAAATCCTAGTTGTGATTGCCCTAGGTCCAGAGAGTACTCAGATCATATGTGTCAACTTAGACTTTTACAGTTTTTAAGTGGCTTAAATGAGTCCTATGATCAAGCTAGAAGACAGAAATTGCTCAAAGGAGTGACTCCTACTCTTAACCAAGCTTATGCTATGCTTATAGAGGATGAAATCCAACATTCAGCTTGTATGATGACTGTGAATGACAGATTAGAGACACTTGCTATGCAAGTGAATTGAAACTATGGTTTTGGACAAAGCAACACTAACTATAAAGGTAGAAAATGTGATTGCTGCCATGTCTTAGGTCATACAAAGGAAACTTGTTACAAGTTGGTAGGGTATCTAAATGACTGAAAGAACAAGAAGAAACAAAGCTACAATTCTAACTTCAGATCACAAAACACTGGTAGTAACAACTTCTCTACACGCAATGGTGGTAACAACTTTGTCAACACTGACAACAAGTCTTTTCAGGCTTCAACTATGGTAGCTGGTCAGGTTGATGCTGCTAGTTCTAGTCATGAAGTGACTCGTACTCCACTGGCCAAGCCTCACACATTCACTGAGGAGGATTACACTCAGATTATGACCATGTTGAGCAAAGACACAAAAGACATGAAACAAGTAAATATGACAGGTATTACTACTTATTTCTTATCCAAAGCATGTCCTGACAGTTGGATTGTAGACTCAGGTGCTACACATCATGTGTCTGCACATAGACACCTATTCAAAAGAGGTACCATATTAGATTCTAGACATTTGGACAAGTTACACCTTCCAACAGGTGATGAAGTGACATCTCACAAACTAGAGAAGCCCACATTTTTGCAGATAATGTGATCAAAGATGTTCTACTTATTCCAGACTTCAAACTCAATTTGCTGTCTATTGCTAAGATAACTAAGGAACTTTCGTGTTTTTTATCCTTTTATCTTGATTTTTGTATCTTTCATAACCTCTTCAATGGCAAGGTAAAGAGGATTAGTAAACAAGAGGGTGGACTGTATGTTCTTAAAGGTGGTTGGACAGGAGATACTAATCAGTCAAGATAAAAAACCAGCAGATTCATTGTAGAAGTCTCAACGTCCAGTTGCAGCTTATGGCACTAGAGACTTGGACATCCTGCTGCTCAGGTTCTTAAGTGTTTAGATATTCTGAAGAATCCTAGTGATGTAAATATGTTGAATAAATGTTTTATGTGTCCACTAGCTAAACAAACAAGATTGTCATTCCCTATAAGTACTCCTAGACACTCTACATATTTTGAACTTGTACACATGGATTTACGGGGTCCATATAGAACTTCTACTTTTGATAACAAATATTATTTCTTGACTATGGTAGATGACCATAGTAGATACACTTGGGTGCACCTGTTGCAGTTAAAGTCTGAAGCCATAGTGGCCATTAAGACATTCATTTCCATGATTAAAACTCAGTTTGGCATAATGATCAAAAACGTTAGATCTGATAATGGCATTGAATTTATCATTCTCAATGTAAGGCATTGTTCCAGTCCCTGGGTATACTACATCAGATCAGCTGTCCTCACACTCCTAAAAAGAATGGAGTTATGGAGAGAAAACACAAACACATATTAAACATAGCTAGAGCACTCAAGTTTCAGTCTCACTTGCCCATTAAGTATTGGGGACTATGTGTAAAGGCTGCAGTATATCTAATGAACAGGTTACCATCTTCTATTCTAAGTGGTAAGATCCCATTTCAGTTGATGTTTTCTCCAAGTTGTCACATCTCAAGGTATTTGGATGCTTATGTTATGTCACTATCCTCCCAAGAGGTCATAAGTTCATAGAAAGGGCCAAACCTGTAGTCTTCGTGGGATATTCAGTCTCAGAAGGGATATTTACTGCTGGATATCACCTTAAAGAAACTATTAGTCAGTAGAGATGTTGTGTTTCGTGAAGATACATTTTCTTTTGCTCCCTCACTAGCACAAAATACACAAGCTTCCTCATCTGAAGAAGATATCACTGAATTCTTGATCCCCACAGATGAAGAAATATTTCATGAAACAACTACTGAGAGTGTTACTGAAGAAGCTCCAATTGAAGATGATGGAATTTCTGATGCTGCAGTACCTGGTACAGCTTCCCCTGGCACCAACCATGAAGAAACATGTCAAGATGAATGTTCCCTACATCAACCCTCTTCCAGTAGACCAATAAGAACAAACAAACCACCAGTGTGGATGCATGATTATGTTAATACTTCCAGAAACTAGAGATGCAAACATCCATTAGCCAACAGCTTGTCTTACAAAAATTTGAGTCCTACTTATCAGTGCTATTTAACCAAATTCTCCATTTTGACTGAGCCTCAGCACTATAAACAAGCTATAAAAGATGAGAGGTGGGTGGAAGCTATGAATTCAGAGATTCAGGCCTTAGAAGCTAACAACACATGGATCATTGTTGATCTACCTAAAGGGAAGAATACTGTTGGTTCCAAGTGGATATACAAAATCAAATACCCTGCAAATGGTGAAGTGGAGAGGTTCAAAGCAAGATTAGTAGCCAAATGATATAGCCAACAGAAGGGGTTAGATTATCATGAAACTTTCTCACCAATGGCTAAGATGGTTACAGTCAGATGTGTGATTGCAGTAGCTACATCTAAATGTTGGAATCTTTATCAAATGGATGTGTATAATGTATTCCTCCAAGGGGATCTTGAGGAGGAGGTCTATATGGAAATGCCAGAGGGATTTAGAAGACAGGGGGAGCACAAGGTGTGTAAGTTGATCAAATCTTTGTATGGTATTAAGCAGGCCTCCAGGCAGTGGAATCTTAAGCTCACTCATGCCCTACTTGAGGCTGGTTTTACCTAAAGTGCACATGATTATTCCCTATTCACTCTGCATCAAGGTAATGATACTGTTATAGTGCTTGTTTATGTTGATGATTTGCTAATCACTAGAAGTAGTGCATCATTGATCAATGCCACCAAAATTAAGTTACATCAGCAGTTTAAGATGAAAAACTTGGGAGATCTCATGTATTTTTTGGGGATTGAATTTTTAAGATCAACATCAGGGATCATATTGAACCAAAGAAAGTACATTCTTGAGGTGATTACTGATACAAGTCTTAGTGGTTCTAAGCCTGTTATTACTCCTTTAGAGTCTAATGCCAAGCTCACCTCCATTGAGTATGATCAAGATTAAGCCACAGGTGCACAAGGTGATGAATTATTATCTGACATTTCATCTTATCAAAGACTTGTTGGCAAACTTATGTATGCCACTATTACAAGGATAAATATTAACTTTGCTGTCCAGACTCTCAGCTAATTCATGCAACATCCCAAGAAGTCTCACTGGGAAGCAACCATTAGGGTGGTCAGATACCTTAAAGGTTCTGTTGGTCAAGGGATCTGGTTAAAGGCTGAGCCTGCTACTACTATGACTTACTGGTGTGACTCAGATTGGGCTGCTTGTCCAAACACTAGAAGATCAGTTACTGGTTATGCTATTCACTTTGGTGATTCACTTATATCATGGAAATTCAAGAAGAAACACACTATGTCCAGGAGTTCTGTTGAAGCTGAGTACAGAAGCATGGCTTTAGCAGTTGCAGAACTCACTTGTCTGGTTGGATTGTTTTAGGAACTCAAGGTTCCTGTCACCCTTTCCATTTCAGTTTATAGTGACAATAATTCAGTAATCCAATTGGCCAACAACCCTGTGTTTCATGAGAGAACCAAACATATTGAGATTGACTGTCATTTCATCAGGGACAAGATAAAAAATGGCTTGATTAAGGCTCTATATGTTTAGTCTAGTGATCAGCTTGCAGACCTGCTCACCAAGGGCCTGAGCCTTGCTCAACATACTCATTTACTTAGCAAGCTTGGTGTCCTGAATATTCTACACCCTGCAGCTTGAGGGGGAGTGTTTTGACTACCACATACACTGGCACATACATGACTACCTATTCCATTGATATGTAATACTGATAGGAGTAGTTATTCAGTTAGTTAGTTAGCCGACTGATGAGTCAGCTGTATAAGTGGTTGAAGGTTGTTAGATAATGATTAGTTAGTTACAATGAGCTGTCAAATATAATGTTCTAGAAGGAGGTGGTTATTAGATATTTTGTATCCTTTTCACAGCTCATATAAGTCACAACATCTCACAAATCTCAGATGGTGAAGCAAGTTTAAGAAGCAATTATAATTTTGATCCTTCTCCTCTTATTAGCTCCATAAATGGAGTCTTAGCAAGTATTTTCACAATAATGACTACCAACTGTTATATATTTGAATGCATTTTATTAATCAAAACACACAACTAGTTTTATTGTTTATCAATTTCTTAGCTAAAACATCCAAGAATGAATGATTAGGCCGTAGACAGATGGAAACCAAATGAACTTTTGCTTTTTGTTTCACCATGGTTAGATGAGGGGGAGTTTGTCGGGACGTTGAAATACTGTGTCAAAAAGGGATTTCGACCATGAGAGCAACTATTGTGTAATAGCTTTTGATGTAAAGTTAAAAAACAAATTAGCGTCTTTCTATCTGTCAATCTTTATTTGTAAAGTTATGTCAATCTTTATTTGTAAAGTTATTTGATATTTGTATTGATGAAAGTAAAAATTATCCGGTAAAATAATTGAGGTGCACACTGCTTGGATAACCCCGTCATTAAAGAAAGCATAAAACCTATGTTAGTTTCAATTTTTTCTTTAGTTTCAATTTTTTCTATCTATTGTTAGTCTCAATTTTGTTGATGAATAAACTAGATAAATTGATTGATTGGAATTTAATAAATCCATTGTATGAGATTTAAGGACTAGTAGAGCTAATCAACAGTCGGAGAATAGGCAGGAAGTAAGCTACAATCAAAGTAGAAGAGAGGAGAAGAAGAGAAGAGGAGGGAAAAGAGAAGGAAGAGGATCACATTGAAATGAAAAAAATACTACCTTAGATATTTTGTGTACACAACTCATCTATTTATATTGGTGTTAGGATTTTGATCAGTAACACTCTTAAGCATAACTAACTTCCTTCTTGAGCCTTTTACTATGTTAGTTTGTTATTCACTTTAGCTGACTATAACACTCCTTCTCAAGCTCGGTTGGAAGAGGTTCATCATTCCTAGCTTTGAAAGTAGAAGTTGTTGTTGTGCCCTTTCAAAACCTTTAGTAAGTCTGTAAGTTGATTTGCAGTATGTACATATTCAGTTTCCAGCATTCTTCGAATAATTTTTTCTCTTACGAAATGACAATCAATATCAAAGTGTTTTGTCCTTTCATGAGATATTGGACTGACTGCTATTTGAAGCGCAACTTTACTATCACATATCGTCTTTACTGGCAAATTTAGTGATACTTCAAGCTCTTTGAACAGTCTTGTTAACTAAGTAACTTCAGCAACACGTGTTGCCATACTTGTGAACTCAGCTTCAGCTGAGCATCTAGACACTGTATTTTTTTTGGATTTCCAAGATATTAGTGCATCTATAAACTTGACTAAGTAGCCTCTGACTGATCTTCTAGTCTGTAGACAGAGTGATCAAGTAGAGCTAGATTCTTCTTAATTGTCTGTGCCACATTGCTTCATTCTTTTGAAGCATTTTCGGGGGATCTCGCTTCTTTTGGGGTTGAAGATCCAGAAATTGGATTTGGTGCAAATGACACTTGCTATGTTTGTTGTCCTAATATGTTGGCTTTGCTCTTTGTGACAACTTCAAAACTTCCAAAAGCAATAGCAAAGATGCTTCTACTTCAGTAGAGAATTTGGAATCAGTCGCCTTGGAGGCGATCGATTGGGAATTGACCTTCTTGGAAATCATTTCAGTGTTCTTGAATTTTGATGTTAGAAAAGTTTAGATGAGAGGTAGAGATCATCCACTGGGCGTGCCAAAATTTGTGAGATAATAAAATTTGTGACTGTGAAGATAATAATCGAGACAAAAAAAATATTGCAACATCATTTTATTGATTTCAATATGTGAGTGTCACAATCTCTATGAATCCTTTGATTCGCCTTTTCAAATATAAATTCAAGGCCTTCGAGCTTGATCATAAATTTGAACTTGATTTGTCAATTGGGCGGATTTCATCTTGACTTATACTTGAATTCAAGGGCTTTTGGGCTTGTTTTTGAATTTTGTGGTCTTTATCTTGAATCTTGATGAATTTGAATGCTTGATTCGTAGCTTGTAGAAAATTTATATATTTAATCCACGAGTTCTCTCTTATTTTTTGTTAGAGTTGCTGATGGTTTTCTGAATTATGAGACCCTGCGTTTATAGTTGTAAGAGGGAAAGAGTCATGGTGAAGATGAGCTTCATTTGGTCAATCAGATTAAAGTGACATGACGACATTGGGTCTTTGATTTCACTAAGCATGTCACATCATTTTGACATGTGGCATGATCCTATAAGCTTCTTCACTTAACTCCCAATTTGTTCGCAATAAATTTTTGTTAACGCTGAAAATTAACTGCAAGCAAAAAATAAAATAAACAAAAAGAATAATTTTATTTAAGGTAATTTTGCGGGTAAAATTTTGTTATTCTCTCGATTCTTCTCTCCTAAGTTTTTTCGTGATTCGAGGGTCTTTGCAGCGTGATTCTCGAATGTAGGATAATTTGAGTCTCCTAGAAATGTGTTTGGATCTCTAGGAATTGTCTGACAACACTTTGTCTTGTCGAGTTGATCTCCGAGCAGAACTCCGTTAGTCAATTCATTGAAGAGCTGTGTAGTCAATGCAAAAGCTTCCTCTAATGCTTGCAGAATGTCTTCCTTTTTTTTAGAATGTTATGTTACTCCCCTATTTATAGTTGTAGGGGGTAGGCCTAGTTGCTTGTGATTGGTCGAAACATGTCACTTTGCCACTTGGCGCCTTTTGACTGGTTGTTGAATTTGAATGAGATTTCCATATCATTTGTACATGTGGTGGCGTCGCATTGGTCTTGGATTTGACTGGGATGCCACGTCACTTGATGAGTTTGGGCTTCAAGGTGAGATGGACCTTGATGAGGAATACAATAGGCTTATTATTTTTTTAAGCCCAAAATAAGTTTAAACTCAATAAAATGTGGATCAAATTTAAATTTTATATGAATTTGATCCAATAAATTTTATATGTCCACAGATGCCCCCTACTTTAAGGTTGGTCAACGTGTAGGCTTGCTGAAACTTGGTGGCGAGACTTGAAGTACTCATGAATATGTTTTCATTCTCGTGATTTCAAAGGTATTTGTTTCTCCCAATGTTGATCATGTCTAATTGAAGCATCTTGAGTTTAGTACCGACACTTATCGCCAGATTAAAGTTTCACGTAGTTGGCATCAATCCGCATAGAACCGAGAAGCTTCATCCGGTCAACACTGTAGATGTGTTACATTTTCATTTTTTTGTGCAGGTTTATGCAAATTTTCTAGATGTCAGACCAAAAAAGTCGACATGATTGATGTTGAACCATTTAGTGCACTACTTCCTTACTACTTGATAAGAAAGTGACTTGGAATGATCTGATTTTATCCTTGACGACGCTGAAAGTTTTCCATTTTAGCTTCAGTGAGCATGTACTTGGTGTCATCCAGCTTGATAATATTGACACAGGGAGTAGCCTTTTCTGACTTTGGTGAGCAAGTACTAGACACACATCCACAAAAATATTTATTCTCCGATGGGAGAACAAACATACGAGTTGTTTGATTCATAAAATTTTGTATTTTGATGTAGGAGTATAGAAATCAGGAGCCATTTTTTTGAGTTAGAAACTAGAATCGTAAAGCTACGTCTTACGCGGGAATCACAATCAGATTGCATCCGAATCGTCTCAGATATTGCTCCAAAAACATCCTTCTAATCTTGGTTCGCTGGTTATTTCAGCTTTGCGCAACGTCATGATAAATTTCATATCTTGACGTGGAAGTATCGAAATCAGGTTCCATTTTTTGTATTGAAAAGTAGATTCGTAGAGCTATGTCTTACGTGGAAACCACAATTAGATTGCATCCGAATCGTCCCAGATATTTCTCCAAATAACCTTCTAATCTTGATGTGGAAGTATCGGAATCAGGTTTTATTTTTTGCATTGGAAAGTATACTCACATAGATATGTCTCACGTGGAAACTACAATTAGGTTGTATCCGAATCGTCCCAGATATTGCTCCCAAAACAACCTTCCAATCTTGGTTTGCTAGTTATTTCAGCTTTGCGCAGTGTCACGATAAGTTCCATATCTTGACGTGGAAGTATCGAAATCAGGTTCCATTTTTTGCATTGGAAAGCAGACTCATATATCTTCTTTAAGCGTAAAATCCATCAGCATATAACCTTTATATTTTCTCAGGTAATTTTTCAAAGTTGCAGCCTAAATCTTGTGATATTCTATTTATCCTTAGATTTTGGATACTTCATGAATTTCATCATCTACTTCAAGTTTTGGGCCGCATTACATCCGCAATATGTTGAAGTCCAGACTAGAGCAATATTCAAAGTACCACAAGTCTTTTTCTTATCAAGAAGACTTTATTGCTTGGGAGATAATGAAGAGTCCTTTTGCTTTAAAACGACATTTTCAAAGGACTCCAAATATGCATTCAAGCTTCATACTTTTTCTTCATTTTTTTTAGAGAGACGTTCACAGTTTAGACTCATACGGGCCAGGAGTGACATGCAGTTTAAGCTCGTGCCTTAAGGAGCATTTTGACTTGCATTTTAGGCTCGTGCGTCGAGGAACGTCTTGACTTGCGGTTTAGGCTCATGCATTGAGGAGCATTTTGACTTGCATTTTAGGTTTGTGCATCAAGGAGCATCTTGACTTGCAATTTAGGCTCGTGCATCGAGGAGCATCATGCAGTTTATGCTCGTGCCTTAGGGAGCGTTTTGACTTGCAGTTTAGGCTCGTGCATTAGGAGCATTTTGACTTGTAGTTTAAGCTCGTGCATCAAGGAGTATTTTTGACTTGCAGTTTAAGCTCGTGCAGCAAGGAGCATTTTGGGGAAGAATTCTTGTAATGTAACTTTTCTTCCAACCCTTTGTAATGGAGTATGGTTGCACTTCAGTTTGGTATTTATTGCCCCCCCATTGGTTGAAACAGATTTGCACTTGATCTTGTGTCGACTTTTGAAAGTTAGAGTTTAGAAGCCTTTTGATATTTTTTTCTTTTGCGAGCGATCAATGTCCAAGTATCACCTTTCTTGCTATTGGAGAAGTCATTTTGCATGAATTTGCTCATTGTTTTTTTCAAGGCTGGAACCCTAATTGGGTCAAAGCTCCCAAATTGTAGCATGATAATTTTTTCAAATTTTGGTGATTCCACAGAGGGCATGGCTTGTAGAGCTTTTGAAATTGAACCTTTCATATGGTGCAGTTTGATGCTAACATGATTTGCATCAGCTATATCGCCATCATCAATGATGATATTTCCCTCTTGCATTAATGTCATGATATTTTCCTTTAGGATGAAGCATTTTGTGGTGTGATGACTAACAATACGGTGAAATTTGCAGTATTTAGGATCATCGACTTTGTTTGATTCTTTAGGTCGCTTTGACTTAGGAAGTTTAATGACTTCTTTGGCTAACAACTCGTCAAGAATTTTAGGAATATCAGAGTCGGGAAAAGAATATACCTTTGCTTATAACTCTTTCAAGGTTGGTTGATTTTTCACCTCTCGCATTTGTTGCTTTGGAGCTTCCTCTTTTAACTTTTGTCTTGTAGGGGAATTCGTAAAACTCACAGTTGTCGTCATAGATTCCTCAATTTGGTCTTCAGATGAGTCTTCGAATTTCGTGACTTCCTTCCTAGGATCGTAGAGATCTAACTTGCTCATAAGTCGGGCGATTTGATGATCTTTCTCATCAACGGACTTCTTCAAGGCTTCAATGGTTTGCTCCATCATTGCAAACTTCTTGTCCAAGTCAATTCTATCAACCATGAAGGTGTTGACTTTCGTTGAAGTTGGAGAATTCATTAAGTTTTCAGATTCTCCAAAGTTGCAACCAGTTTCAGATAGTTCATCTGATAAAATAGATGCAAAGTTGCCCCCAGGGGTTGTAGTTATTGCCAAAATTTGAGATTTTCTCCTTTTTGTCATCTCCAAAATGGTGAAGTATTGGGATCCATCCAAAGCACAAACGTTGAGATTGCATCAATTGATGGGGCCAACAAGTTTGATCTCAGTAGACGTGGCAGTAGTAGACTTCTTGCACAAAACTTCATTGATTTTTCTGAAGTCCATTATAGTAGTTGAATATGTGACTTTCTTTGACTTGTAAGAGGAAGAGATGAAGAACAGAACCTGTTCCACTGGGCGTGCCAATTTGTTCGTAACAAATTTTCGTTAACGCTGAAAATTAACTGCAAGCAAAAAATAAAATAAACAAAAAGAATAATTTTATTTAAGGTAATTTTGCGGGTACAATTCTGTTATTCTCTCGATTCTTCTCTCCTAAGTTTTTTCGTGATTGGAGGGCCTTTGCAGCGTGATTCTCGAATGTAGGATGATTTGAGTCTCCTAGAAATGTGTTTGGATCTCCAGGAATTGTCTGACAGCACTTCGTCTTGTCGAGTTGATCTCCGAGCAGCACTCCGTTAGTCAATTCGTTGAAGAGCTGTGTAGTCAATGCAGAAGCTTCCTCCAATGCTTGTAGAATGTCCTTCCTTTTTTTTTTTTTCTTTTAGAATGTTATGTTACTCCCCTATTTATAGTTGTAGGGGGTAAGGCCTAGTTGCTTGTGATTGGCCGAAACATGTCACTTTTCCACTTGGCGCCTTTTGACTGGTTGTTGAATTTGAATGAGATTTCCACATCATTTGTACATGTGGCGGCGTCTCATTGGTCTTGGATTTGACTGGGATGCCACGTCACTTGATGAGTTTGGGCTTCAAGGTGAGATGGACCTTGATGAGGAATACAATAGGCTTATTATTTTTTTAAGCCCAAAATAAGTTTAAACCCAATAAAATGTGGATCAAATTTAAATTTTATATGAATTTGATCCAATAAATTTTATGTGTCCACAGACATGCCATGTCATTTGACACGTGGTACCCAATTACGCTTCTAGAATATGATGACATCTTGAATTTAGTAAAATGAACTTATTATTTGCAGTGAAAATTAATAGACTAACTCAATAAAAATCAACCTTTAATTAAGTTCATATTTATTTGAATTAATATAATCCAAATTTATTTGATGACAGTGTCACCTGTTTCTTCAATAGATATGCCTATGCTAACCATTATGTTAAGTTTTGTGCAAATATCCGATGTCTCAGTGGAATGACTAGGATGATCCATCACCCACTATGTTGTGATTCCCAAATTGGAAAAGTTGAAAATTAAAAGGAAAAGCAAGGAAAAGAAATGATAAAATTGATACTTTCATATAAGGAGCATTCACCTCCTAAACCTATTCTAAAATGAGGTTACATTTTCAAAGTAACAGTGAAGTATAGTGAAATATGTAATTTCTAAAATTTGGTTGACTTGACTCACACACATAAGACTTAGCTTATATATAGACTGATTGTATCATGTTGTTCATACTGCTATCGTAACATGCCAATGACCACGAATTGTTATACTATATGAATACAATTTTGTTAATCAAAACACTGAACTAATGCAATTTTTATCAGCTTCTTAGCTAAAACATCCAAGAATGAATGATTAGACTTTAGAAAGTGGAGGCCAAATGATCTTTTTCTTTTTCTTTCTCCATGTATTAGGTACGGAGGAGTTTGTCCGGATTTGGAAATGTTGCATCAAAAGGGATTTCGAGCATGAAAGCAGCTATTGAATAAATAGCTTTTGATTTAAAGTTGAAAGTAAGATCACGTTGGTTGTAAAAGCATAAAAGATGATCCTCCACTGGTGTAAGTCTCAGTGGGTAGAATTATTTGATATTTATAAGAGTAAAAGTAAAAATTATTCAATAGAACAATTGAGGTTGTATTTTGCTCAGACAACACCTTCATTAAAAAAAGCATAAAACCTACATTAGTTTCAATTTCTCGTCACTATCACTCTCAATTATACTGATGAATGAAGTAAGAAAATACAATCCTTATTCGTTTAATAGATTAATAAAAATCGGTTAATTAAAATTAAGGGATAGATTATAGATGTATGAATGATGAATTAATACATATTTTTGCTGTCCACAAACTTTCCTGATTTGCCTCTCCAAGTTTTCTGTATTTTATAAAAGGGATAAAGACACAAATGATTGTTCGGCTGAAACTAATTCCACCAAAATGACCACTAATTTGACAATTCTAAAAGGTAGCTATTTTGGCCTTTTGGTCCGCTGCTACTGCCTTTTTCTTTTCCTTTTTTAATCTTTCTATTTTATTTTATTATTTAATTTCTAATATCAGTTACCTTAATATGTAACACTATAATTATCCCAACATGCATATTTTTCTTATTTCTTTTCTTTAACAGTATAAAGACACACATCTTGTAACTTATACATAATCTATACAATAATGATACAATTTTTATGCATATCATGTATAAAAAATTATATTCTATACAACAATTATTTAGTTCTACACATATTTTATACAATCTTTAGCTGCAAATTATTTAGATACATGTTATATACAATAATTATATAGTTTATTTACACATCTTATACATATACATATTTTATACAATAATGATACAGTTTCTATACACGTCATATATATGTATATTATACAACTATTATACATTTTTATGCACATTCTATATAGTATATATACCATATTAATACAATTCCTATACCATATTGATACAATCCTTCTATTGTATTGATACAGTCCCTATATCATATTAATACATTTCTTATACGATGGTGATACAGTCCATATTCTATATTGATACAGTCCTGACTGACCATTTTTGGCAGCTTCATGTCCAATAGCTCAAACATAAGTCATTTATTTTTAGATGGATGACGCGAAACAAAAAAAAAAGAACTTTTAAAAAGTGGACCAAAATGGCCTAAGAAGGAAGGGCAGGGCAAATAGCCTAATGCCTATTAAATGGTACTTTCTTCGTCTCATTTTATGTGTCATAATTTGACTGGACACGAAATTTAAGAAATAAGTAAAGACTTGATGCTTTTAACCAGATTGTCCTTTATTAAAATAATGTACTATTATTATTATTTTTAATTAAACGGGGTCTTATAAGTGGGACCAATAAAGATAAAAGTGGAATTATGTCTTTATATAATTACCAAATAAGGAAATATGACATTCTTTATGGGACAGATAAAAAAAAATGATGACACATAAAATGAAACGGAGGAAGTAAATGTTTGGCTGACCGTCCATTCTTCGACAAATGGGTCTAATACTAACCATTTATTTTAAAAATAGTCAGTGAGTGTCCTTTTTCCTTTATTAAAAGACTAGGGGATATGACCCGTGTTAGCATGGACCCAATGTGATGAACATTTTTAGGTAACTATTGTGACTTATAATATTTTTTTTACGTAATTTTCAAATAATATATGTTACACCCTTTGTTTCTATTTATGTGGTATTGATATAATTTTGAGAGTTAACTAAATTGATTACATATTTTTTAAATATTTTAAATTATTAATTATTGTGATTTATAGTACTTTTCCTTTTGTCCCAATCTATGTGGCAGTAATAAAATTTAGAGAGTCAACTAAATTCTATTTACGTCTTTTTAATTATTTTAAGTTGTTAATTATTATGATTTATAATATTATTACGTAATTCTCAAATATATAACAAATTAAAAAGAAAAGTAAATTAAATAAATATAAAAAGAAATATCTAAGCAGGCAACAGAAGCAAACATGTAGATCTGCTGTCTACTTATCATCCTTTATAAGTGGGGTAATAAATTGTTAATGTCAATTTAAGTGGCACAATGCTTAGATGACCATAATAATTAATTAGGCTGCTATAATAAAATCATGATTGAAGGCGAAGTAGACATATTTTAAACGACTTACAACAACTAATTAGAAGTGATATAACAAAACTACTATTAAAAAAATTTATGAAAAAAATTTAAGTGGGCCTCATATAAGACGTCAAGTTAATTTAAACATCAAGAGTTAATTTATCATTTTATGTCTATTTTACCTTTTTTATTAAATATTTATAATTTTTTAATACTTAGATTACTTATAATAATCAATTAGGGGTGATATTTAGTAAAATTACAATTGAAGCAGCTGAAACAGACATTTCATAAATGTTAATTTTTCTTTTTTAATTAAATATTATTAATTTTGTAATACATAAATGACTTATAATAATTAATTAGGGGTGATATAGTAACATCACGGTTGAAGCAGCTGACAAGCATGTCGAAACCTCTAGACATTTTAAAATTAACTATTGTGACTTACATAACTTTTTACATAATTTTCAAATAATATATGTTACACTCTTTGTCTCAATTTATGTGGTATCGATATGATTTTGAAAGTTAACTAAATCTTTTACATATTGTTTTAAATATTTTAAATTATTAATTACTATGATTTATATGACTTTTTCTTCTATCCCAATTTATGAGGCAGTAATAAAATCTAGAGAGTCTACTAATTTTTTTTTACGTCTTTTTAATTATTTAAAGTTGTTAATTATTACTAGTATTAATATTACGTAATTCTCAAATGTATAGCAGATTAAAAATAAAAGTACGATAAGCAAATATAAAATAAAATACCTAAATAGGCAACACAAGCGAACATGTCGATCTGTTGACTGTTTATCATGCTTTATAAGTGGGGTAATAAACTACAAATGCCAATGTAAGTGGCACAATTATTTTATCCTTTTTTGATTTTATTTAAAAGAAAATGGTTTGACCTTCTTAAAACTATTTCAAAAGATTCAAGAAAATTTTGAAAAAATTTACGGAGTCGTCACTTGATTTTTATAGAAAATATCAAGAAAATTTACACAAATTGCAAAGACTCAAAAACAGAAATAAGTCTTTGAAATAAGAGAAACTGAGTAAGAGTCAATTAATGCCCTAAGAAGGTTTTTAAGGCACTTAGGAACGTCCATTTAAAACGATTCATCAAAACATAATTTTTGACTAACTTAAAAAGGGGTGACTAACTTTGAAAATTATTAAAATTAATTATTCACAATTTTAAATTTGACATTTGTTTATTCAAACGAGAAATAGTCTACTTGAATTAGAAAATTTATTCTACTTAATTCATAATTATTTCTGAAAAAATTATGAAGTGTTCTACTTGAATTCAAGAGAAACCCATTTAAACTAGGCTGCACACTTGGATTCAAGAAGGAAATCAGTTTGTGTTTTATGGAAAAAAAAAAGAGAGGATTATGTAATCATTTTCTATTATTATAATAATAATTATTTATTATTATTATTATTATTATTATTATAAAAAGATCAATTTTGTTATAAATAACACCTTTGAAAAATATTGAGGAAATATCATGTTAAAAGTATTTTATCAATTATGGAAAGTTAGAATTTACGAGAAGAAACACTTCTTGAGTTTGAAGAAAATTATTTTAATTCAATTAGGCCATTAGTCGTATGAACAATACAAATGCCTTCTCGAAATAAAATACTTAAATCTTATACATTTTTTGTAAAGTCTAATTTTAGGAAGAAAAATTGAAGGAATTAATTTAATTCATTTAGACAAGATAAATTAGGTGGAAAAAAATTGTAAATTAAATGAGAAAGATGAGATAAAATAGGATGGGAACAATGTAGGGAGCCACCAGATTAATTAATGAAAAAAATTATAGTTTATAGATAAAAATATTTTATAATGACATGGTATGGGTAATGTTTTAAATAATTACAATTCATAAGAAATTATTAGTTAAAATTCTGTTTTATGTGGGCCCATTTATACAAATATAATTTCTAATGTATATAATAACGACAAATTAGATTTTCTCTCTCATAATTAATACTTATTCTCATTCTTAGCTGATTGGAGTGATATGCGACAATAGGTTACTCGTTTCCTCTGATTGAATGTTTTAGGCGGCAGAAGGTAAAAATCATTATTTTACTTTTTACTCAAGATTTTTATGCTCAAGATTGTGATAATCTCAAAGTTCTTTCAATTGAAATATCAAAGAATATATTTCTTCCCATTTCTTCTCCCAAATTTTCTCAAATATTGTGTTCTTCACCTACACATTAGCTGTTTTTTGTCCCTTGAAAATTATGTTGAAACTTTTTTTAATCCCTATAAACTCGCATAGATTTGATTTGAAGATTTTTGCGATAAATTTTATATCTTTATGGATATATATGTTTGTTCTTCTTTGTTTTTTTAAGTTATTCTCTACATTACCCACTAATTTTATTCAATTTTTCATATATATGCAGTGTTAATTAGGTGTTCAAGTAACCAATTTCTAGTTTTCCAAATGGATGGGGAAACCCCTTTTAAGAGAGTAACAAGAGGTATTGAACATGTAGATAAGACTAATTATGGTACTCCATCGTTTGGTTTGGGAGTTTCTCAATTAGACAGTGACAATGTACGTTTTAAAGAGGAATTGGAAGAAGACAAGTTGAAAGCAGAGACCCGAAGAAAAAGTGGCAATGACAATGTTAATATTAGAAATAGCAAGGTAGATTATCAATCAAAAGATGATTTAATCAACGCTTCAAAAATATCAATGGTCAGTACAAGTGGATAAAAAAAAAGGAAAAGAAATATCAAATTCTAGCAATAATGAAAGATCAAAATGTTTCAAGGTTTATCAATCCAAAGAGGAGAGTAACGTGTTGAGATTCAACAAAAGGTATATTTGTATATTTATCAATTAGATTTTTTTGTAGTTTAGTTGTGTAGAATGTCATAATGTTAAAGTTTTGTATGTGTACGTTTGTATTCGGTGTAAAGATATATACATATATCGACATCATACAGTTATACTTATGTAAATATAACTATATATGTAAACATATACATATATACATATATATACATAAAGTTATACATATATTCAATTCGGTTAGCATATAAATTTTTTATGTGTTTTATGATATGTTGTTGTATACAATTAGTTTAGGGATGAGGCTTTATATACATTTTATAATTTTTTTTGATCATTTATGTTTTTTTGGTTCAACAGGATAGTAGTTTTGTCATCACAGATCTTCTTAAGAAGTCCCCATATGTTGCGTGTTATGTGGAGATGAAGTTATTTGATACCTTAAAACAAAAGCTATCCAGTGTTCAGCTTAGAAGATTTATGGGAACATGCTTTGGTCAATATGCCACTATGCCGGAATCATGGGTTCAGTCCCAATTATTTAGATGCACTATGTCCCTTGAGTTAAAAACCAGTTCAACGCATAATATAATGTTGCGATTTAACAAAAACACGTTAAGATTTTCATTAAGGAATTTTGCAATTATTTTTGGTCTGAACTGTGTTGCTTTCAAAGGTGATTTTATATTCGACACAAGTGTGCCGAATAGATTAATGCAGACGTATTTTGATGGGGAAAAAGAACCATACAAAGCAATGTTATTCCAGGAGTATGGGATCAGAATGACGATGTTGTTTTGAAGATTGCTATTCTCTTTCATTCATCATTTTATTATGTCTGACGAGATGCATACTGTTCGAGTTCCAAGAATTCATTTTGATGTGGTTGAGAAAGAACGATACATAGATCACTGCTAGGGTAAAGAAGCTTTCGAAGAACTTTCCAAGTGTATATCAAGGAAGCTGACCTCCGATGGACAATATTATCGACTCATGGCATGCCATACGCTATGCAAGTATAGACGTATGAGTGTTGCTCGAATGTTGATAAGCGACTTTCCAAAAGGGTTGGTGATCGAATTTCGAGGTTGCTTAATTGAAAAATCATAAAAGACCATTCACGATACAAATGACTTATGAAGAACATGTTTATGTGCAAAAAGATAAAATTTAGTGTCTTAGTAAACTCAAATACAAAGTTTTTAATAAGTTAATATTTGTTTTTATTCATATATACAAAACTAATTACTAATCCATAATTAATGTCCAAATTTTCTTTCGAAACATCAAGGCATTCACAAGTGAAATTGTAGCTTTCTAACTCCCATAAAAAATTATTGACAATGTTACCGTTGTAAAATCTTCAATGAATGATGTTGTTAATTCTAATGACGACTTTCAAGAGATGCCTCCAATCTCTATTGCTCGTAAAGGAAAGGGTAAAATAAGTGTCTCTGTATAACCCTAAAAAAGGAACTAGAAGCAGAAACAAATGTCATCGTGTGCGTCAATACAATCACGACTCCTACAAAGATGGTTTCAAACGCGACAACCTCTAACACATCTCCGCTTTTTGTTAATAAAGAATTCAAAATGTTCACCTTAAATAAGAAGCTAGTAGAGGAGCAAATTCAGTCACCGCATAGTATTGAACCACCTGTGACCGATGCAGCAGTGAAGAGAACCATTCCGACCAATGATCTCAATATTCTCAATCAGAAAGTGATTCACTGGAGAGTTATGCAAGTATATTATAATCATCTTCAAATTTTAGGAAAAATTCATATTATTAAATTACCAATACAAATTTATTATATAAAATGTAGGTGAAGTCAGAATTTTAAAATCTGCGCAATGCTAAATGCCAACCATAAGACCGTCATGAATGCTATCAAAAGTAAAGATATTGAAGAGAAGGTATGATGTATACGAGCATTATTTTTGAATAAATCATACATGATTTAAATAATGATTTGTAATACATATTAGGATTTCATAAAAAAATCATCGGTTGATGAGTAAGGAGAAATCCCATCCATGAATGTGCATTGTGCTCCTGGCAGTAGCAATTATTCAAAGGTAACTATTTTTGAGATGATATAATATGTATTTACGACATATGTTCTTACGCACATATAGCAGGTGTTTCTTGATGTATGCCATGTTATTCAACAAACACATACCCACAATCCTGATAAGATAGTATATATGTGTCAAACTAAATATTCATACACATACCTATATAATATTAGACTTTTTTGTTATTTAGTTGTATAGAATATCGTAATGTTAATATTTTGTATGTGTACATTTGTATTTTGTGTAAAAATTTATACATATATTGACATAGTACAGTTATACTTAGTTATATATAACTGGACATGTACAGATATACATATATACATATATACACGCACACACATATATATATGTATATACAAATATACACATTTAATTCTGCCATCATATACAATTTTTATGTTTGTTCTAATATGTAGTGTTAATACATTTATAATATATATATGCATAATGAATATATATTGGACTATTGGATTGAGATAATTACTTATGAATATATCTTTAATTGAACCACAGTCTTAATGTACGAAGTACTAACTTACCCATATTGCTTGTTATCAGAGTAATATGGACGTCAACGGTACCCCTTCCTGTTTGCACGTTCCGATTGTACGTGAGCATGATGCGAACGTAAATGTTCAACTTGAGAAGCCCATTGATGAGGTATTCTTTGCTAAGCTGTAGATTTAGTATTAATTTTTTTTTCTTATCATTTTTTCAATTACGCTTAGTAATTTATTTTTAAGCAGTGAATTGATTTTATATATCTTTTTTTTAAATTTCTGAATTGAAGGTTCAAAATGCTGAAATTCATATTGAAGAGTTAATTGACGACTTGAAAAATATGGACAGTGGTCATGAAGATGTTGAAACAAAAGATCAGTCATTCGACTCGATGAAAGTACATGTACTTTTAATTGAGTTAATTTTAAGAGATGATATAATATGTATTTACGACATATGTTCTTACGTACATATAACAGTTGTTTCTTGATGTATGTCATGTTATTCAACGACCATAACTCCACCAACCTGATAAGATAGCATATATGTGTCAAACTAAATATTCATACATATACCTATATACTATTAGACTTTTTTGTTGTTTAGTTGTATAGAATGTCATAATGTTAATGTTTTGTATATGTATGTTTGTATTCTGTGTAAAAATTTATACATATATTGACATAACACAGTTATACTTAGTTATATATAACTGTATATGTACATATATACATATATATATATATCTATATATATATATACACAAATATACACATATTTAATTCTGCAATCATATACAATTTTTATTTTTGTTATGATATGTAGTGTTAATATATTTATAATACATATATGCATCATGCATATCTTCATTTCAAGTTAAGTTTTGTATTTTTATGTTGATCTTGTATATACATTTATAGTTTTATAATGCATATATACACAGTTGTATCTATATATGTCTACATACTTTTATGATTATATTGGCATATGCATATAGAAACACATATGAATATATATTGGACCACTGGATTGAGACAATTACTTATTTCTATATCTTAAATTGAACTACAATCTTAATGTACGAAGTACTAACTTACCCATATTGCTTGTTATCAGAGTAATATGGACGTCAACGATATCCCTTCCTATTTGAATGTTCCTGTTGTACATGAGCATGATGCGAGCATAAATGTTCAACTTGAGAAGCCCATTGACGAGGTATTCTTTGCTAATCTGCAGATTTAGTATTACTTTTTTTTCTTATTATTTTTTCAATTATGCTTAGTCATTTATTTTTAAGTAGCGAATTGATTTTATATATCTTCTTTTTGGTTTCTGAAATGCGTAGAAGTCGTTACTAAATTCACGCTTTTCATTTTTAATGGATTTTTTGGATGACATTTTAATGAACTTTTATATACTAGGTTTCGAATACAAAATCAATTTTGAAGGATCAAAATGCTGGAATTTATATTGAAGAGTTAACTGACGACTTGAAAAACAGGAACAGTGGTCATGAAGATGTTGGAAAAAAAGATCAGTCATTCGACCCAATGGAAGTACATGTACTTTTAAATGAATTAATTTTATACTATTCCTCATTTATTTACCTTATATTTATAATCATTACTTTCATGTTTGTTTTAGGTGGATGAAACAAAAGTTGATTGTGTAAAAGGTGATCATTCTCATATAGATGTACAACACGATCTTTACATTTTTGTAGCCTCAGTTCACATGGAAGATCCAATCGAAATCGAGCATCCAAAGTCAATTCAGGATGATACAGAATCTCAGTGTACGTTTCCTGATGAACTACTCCCAAGTTTGAGTATTGAAAGACGTATCATAGATATGCACAGAAGGAAACTAGCAGAAGAAACATCAAAACTATCCAAGAGGAAGCGAAAACTAGGTCAGTGAAAATCATCTTCTTACATGACTGATTTTGAATCCGGATCTGATAAAATAATAAGTTGTTATTTTTATAGTTGTGATATACTATAAAAATTTTATTATTTAATTAATATTTAATTTTTAAGTAGCTCGTCAAGAATGCCTAAGATTTTTGGTACAAAACATCCATTCATATCCAACACCATATATGGGTCACATAATCAGAATTTATACAACCGATTTTTGAGTTGGGTACTTAAAGGAACACTAAAGAAACACACTTCCAAGTATGTTATCCATACCTTACTAATTTAGATAGCATAAGTATTATATGTGTCAAACCAAATATTTATACATATATATATATATATACTATTAGAATTTTTTGTTGTTTAGTTGTATAGAATGTCTTAATGTTAACGTATTGTATGTGTACGTTTGTATTTCGTGTAAGAATTTATACATATATTGACATAAAACAACTATATTTATTTATATATAACTATATAACTATATATATACATATATATATATATATATATATATATATATATATATATACAAATATACATATATTCAACTCTGCCATCATATACAATTTTTATGTGTATTATGATATGTAGTGTTAATTCATTTATAATTCATATATGCATAATGCATATATTCATTTCAATTTAAATTTTGTATTTTTTATGTTGATCTTGTATATACATGAAAAATTATTTTAATTTGATAGAAGTTCTGCCAAGGATCACTACTTGAGCAAAAAATCAGTCATTAAGCCACCTTTATTCTTTGGTACTGAATCAATTGGGGATAAGAACTGGTTTAATATGCTATCATTTCCTAATAAATTGTTGAATGACTCGGTTAGTTGATATTCTTTTTTTTGTTAATTCAGCTGAATACATTACACTTTACTCATTGTGTGAAACATAATAATTTCTTTTGTGTACAACACATTGATGTGATTCTGTATTACTTGCGTAAGAAATTCAAGTACGATCCGAACAGTCAATATAAATACAGTATAGTTAACTGTTTATTTATGACAACATTATCAGATATTTTTGACAAGTATGTAGATAGTACAAGGGAGTATAACTTGGCAAATCAAGAGTTGACAATCGTCGAATACATCATTGGATTTAAACTTCATGCTTCTGTACCTTGGCATACTGTGGATTATATGTTTATTCCAGTTAATATTGGCAGAATATATTGGGTGTTGATTGTTCTGTCATTTAATGATAGATGTCTGTACGTGTATGACTCTCTTAGTTCTACTTGTCTTGATGCATCTGTTTCCCTTGAAGTGAAGAAGCTATCAGAATTGTTACCTACATATCTAACAATTTTCGATTTCTACAAAAAAAAGGTATTGATTTTACCTCACATCCCAAGTACATTGATCGCAAAGATTCTTCCCTAAATGTGGTATTCATGGATAATTTGCCACAAAAATCTTCTAGAAGCTTGTAAGTTTTTGTTTCAATACTTTTTATTCTATCAATTTTTTAAAATACAAAGATGTATTCTTATAGCAGTATTTACTGTTAAAAAAAATTGATTCAGGGATTGTAAGTCTTCATTGTTGTATATGCGGAGTATCTTAGCCATGAAAAAGGTATACCATTCAAATATTTTAATGAAGAAGCTTTTCGTACCCGTTATGCTGCTCTTCTATGACAACATGGGACTCAGAAGAATGAAATAGACGCAGTTAGTGATGATGAGAGTCCGGACATGTCAGTGAGGCCTCAGTTTGAGTGTGAGAGTAGTGACATGATAATTACACCTTAGACAGTACATATATTACTCCATTTTGTTGGTTTTAGTTGAAAATACAAACTAATCTTCAATCTTTTTTTTAATTCAAATATCAAACTTGATTCTCCATTTTGTTGGAAATTGTCCAGTGACATTTTTTTTTTTGGAATGCTAATCTAGATTTTGTTATAAGCATGTTGTCTAAAGAATACTAATAGTACACATAATAATGTGTATGTATTAGGTAATTGGATATGTCTCATAGATGATCCATGAAGTACGTTTTTACAATTGTCTTTGTCTTTTTAGCAATTGAAATCTCTATTGACTAATTAGTGTTTGTTTATAGTTATGCATTTATTGCAAAAAATATTTTTTCTAATATAAAACTTTGTATATCTATATGTTAATAAATCAAGTCATGATGGTATATCATCAATTTTTTCAATTGTTATTGACAAACGATGTCTTTAAATGCATAAATTCAATCTCTTAACTTGTAATTGACATTTAATTTGACAAATATACTATCTTGTAGTATATGGTACATACATACATATGATAGATTTTATGATGGTTAGAACCAACGACATATTACATTAGATTTCATATATGGTTAACAACTACATTACTGATAATTTATTTATACATTTGGAGCTATTCAATAAAAGTTAAACATAAATGAATTAAAATCTATACAATCATATAAATACATTTATATAAATTCGTCATGTTATTGATCATTATTTAAAACTAAACATAACTCATTACTGATTATTTATTATTTATTTATACATTTGAAGCTATTAAATAAAAGTTAAGTATAATCAAATTAAAATGTATATAACTATTCAACTAGTTGTACTTTCCTACATATATACATACATATATATCAACTGACATTTTTTGATATACGTTAATTTAACAGAAAATACATATATTCATATAAATGTATTACTCATATTATTAAACAATTGCGTTTTATATAATTTAATTTGATATATATATAATCTTGAAATTGTATAAGCATAAATAAATGTATATATACATTTTTAGTAGATACAAAAACATATGCATATAATATGGTAAACAACATGATAGTTAGAACCGACAAATTACTACAATAGACTGCATACTGATGCAGTTATAATGTAAAGTGAAATATATATGTAATTTATTTCTTTTAAACATGTCCATATAGCGTGAAAAATTACAATTTCAATATAATATGCAAATAAAGTATATAACAAAATGCGTCATGTTATTGATCATTAATTCGAATTAAAATCAATCACAAGTCAAAACTGATATTTATTTCTATAGTTGGAAATATTCAAAAAAAGTTAAACATAAACAAATTAAAATATATAAAATTATTCAACTCGGCGTACTTTCCTACACGAACGCCTATTGTGACCAGTCATCTCACAAGCACTGTATGAATTAGAGGATTTAGTCTTGTAAAAATCTTCAACAGACTTTTCTCTTTTTCTTTTCTTTGGCCTCCCGTGGTAACGTTTGTACTTTGGCGGCAAAAAAATTTCGCTCAATATAAAATTTGATATCTCCCATGTAAACCTATCAGACAGTGGCAATGGAGAAATCTCATATGTGCCCAACAATGCTACTGGCTTATATAAGTTAGAGCAGTAATCATCAGCTTCAAAATGTTTGCTCTTTAACACTACATAAGTATGAGCACACAAAATTTCATCAATTTGAAATCTATGGCAAGTACATGTCTTCTTCTCCAAACAAATGATGAAACATCTATCTTCATGTAGCACAACATAAACATAGTCCATTGCAGGTATAACCTGTAGTGAATAAATGGTTATATACATGTACATATTTGTATATACATATAAGTATATGTATATATGTATGTATTAAAACATAACATTAAAATTATTTTTTGCTAATAAATTATTTACTTGGCCTCATTTAACTCAAGAAGATCATTGTATCTCCTGCAAATAGGGGTGCGTGTGAATGTCCCAACTTGTCGATTGTTGTTATTCCATCTGCCAAACATCTTTCTAACTTTCTATAAGAAATCATATATAGGCAATTCCCTCTCATCCTTTAGATGCCTGTTTATGGTTTCTGCAATGTTTGATATGAGTGTAAAACCATGATTTACAGTAGCATGAACCCTAGTCCACTTGTCATAACCAGCCTTCTGCAAGTACACTTTCACCCTAACATCTATCTATTCGACCTTCTTTATCAGACTGTTAAATTCAGAAATTGTATATACTATTGCCTGTCACGACCCAAAAGCGAGGGTCATGATGGATCTTGTCGCGGCGTACCTTGACAAGTAAGCCTATCACCCAAACTGATACGGAAAGAGGAAAAGATAGAAATATCCCAAGGTAAGGCTTCTAGAATAAAGACAAACCATATAAGTAATCATAACAATGTGGAAAGAACTTATTCAAAATACCAATCATGCCCAAAACCAGGTGTCAATAGTGTAAGAACTACTAATACAATCCAAGAGTCAAATACATCAGAAAAATAACCATAAAGGAATAATAACTGTCTCTGAAGACTAATAAAGACATAACTACTATAGAAAGATGGAGGTAAACTTCGAACGCATGAATGTCGAACCGCTACCTTGGAAGCTCCAATAATCGCCCGAGTCAATCAAGCTGAGGCGCACTCGAGCTAGGACCTGCACCGAAAGGGCGCGTTAGGCATGAGTACGATCCATTTGTACTCAGTAGGAATCATAGGCCGATCAATCAAAGTAGTAAATAAAGCATATAATATATACACTAAGGGCACGTCACCTGCAATCAGAAAATATCCCACAACGGTAGCCCACACCGTTTGCACTAATAGTTCTAATATATCTGACATATATTGCACATCGCACCAAGATAGTACAAAAGTACGTATTATATCACATATAAGAAGAACACGGGAGAACATGCATACAAGATCATCAAATATAGGTAAGAGAAGATACGGTGAATACACAGATGACAAGTCAATATGCTAATACAACACAATATAACATAATAAAGTAAGTGCAATGTATATGATGATGATGATGATGCACGAGGTCGTTGCACAATCTCCGTATACATATACAGAGCTAAAGCTTTCCGACGTAGGACCCATGGAGGGTTTGTCAACACATATACAATCCACATATCTCATATCTGTTTTCCGGCATATCCCTCAGAAAGGGTTTTATAAGGTGTTAAAATATCTCTTAAAAAGGTGTTGCCAGTGTTTCTCAGATGTTGCTACAGTGGTACCAATGTTTCATGAATGAGCATGATATGAAGATGTAATGCTCACAACCAATCACAATGAGTATTTCCACAAACAACCACATGATATATTTCTACAACCAACCACAATAATACTTTTCCATAACCACATGAGCCAATATCCACTCATTATTTTCATATTATCCATGAAATTTCACATGTCTCATTTGCCAATAAAGTTTGAATATAATAACAATACACCAATGGTACCTCATTAAGCATTTTACTAATACAATATAATTATTCATATATATTCAAGGCTATCAATATCACATAGGAACCCACACGGTCACACATATCATATAATATCTCAATTTCGACAATTATATCACATATAAGCGCCCATACGGGCACAATACATAGATAGCCATTTTCATGATTAGTTTCCACTCTTAGCATGCATTTTGGATTTATAATCATGCCCTAAGATTTTTGGAGTTTTGAGAAATTTATCAAGAAATTACTAAGAAAAGGGGTGAATTTTACCTTAAATCCGTAATAAAATCAAGAAATAGGTGTTAATCTAGCTTCCCAAACTCCCACAAACTTTACTTTTAAGCCCCCACACTATTTAGGGTTTAAATCTTAAGAGACAAGATGAAATATGAGCAAAATAGGCCAAAAAGAGGTATTTATATTGCAGAAAAATCTGGTATTGCACCAGATTTTTCACTTCAAAATCACCCCGGATTTCGACTGGGTGCCCGGAATTCGTTCGGAGTTCGATACATGCAAAGGAATTATGCAACCATACTAAATTCGACATTTCAGACACGTTGGTGATATCAAATTTTTGAAAAAAATATTAATTTCACAAAGTTGACCTCTGAAACTCGAAATCATAATTTTTCAAATCGAGGGTCGAAATGAGATTTGAAAACCGTAAAATCATACCAAATATGATAACACCCTAAAATCAATATTCTGATCTGCTGGCAAAGTCGGATTTTTCATCCGAGGTTGTTTCGACCAAATGTGGGTTCCATACCCATATTTCTAATTTTTCAACTTTCCGATCAATAGGTTGAAATGAGCTCGGGTGCACCAGGACCCAAACCAAAGGTATAACTAACCTAAAATTGATATTCTGGAGATGTTGGTGCAATTCGTTTGGCCATTTGTCATGTGGATCAGAAGATATCCCCATAAGTCTAAAATAAGGCCGTCAAAGCCTTCAAAAACCACAATATCGCATAAATGATACCAAAATGCATCGAAAATCATGTCAATCACTCCCATAACTAGAAATAATATAATGCAACTATGGGGAGGGATAAAATAGTCAAATCATACAAAATCACAAATTTTACATATTTCATCAAATTTTTAGATCGTTACATCATCCACCACTAAAACTCAAGTTCATCCTTGAACTAAGGCAAAGAAATACCGAAATCAATGAAAAGATGGGGATAGAAACTACGCATATCAGACTCAACCTCCCAAGTAGCCTTATCTATAGGTCGATGTCGCCACTGAACCTTAACCACAGGGATAACTCTAAAGTGAAACCGCCTAATATCCCTAGCCAAAATGAAAACTGGTTCCTCAACAAAGAACAACCACTCATCTAACTGAACTAACTCCCAAAGAATGAAATGAGACTTATCAGGAATATAGCAATGAAGTATAGAAACATGAAAAACTGGATGAACAACTGATAAATAAGGGGGCAAATCCAACTCATAAGCCACATCACCAACAGTTCGAAGAATCTCAAATAGACCAATATACATAGGGCTTAGCTTGCCTTTCTTCCCAAACCTCATCACACCCATCATGGGTGAAACTCGAAGGAAAGCATGATCACCAACACCAAATCTTAAGGCACGAAGTCTACGATCAAAATAGCACTTCTACATACTGTAAGCCACTCTAAGTCTATCCTGAAAGATCCAGACTCTATCCAATAGATTAATCAATTAAGGTATTGGTCTAACATATGAGGGGTTAAGAATTGATTCAACTTAGAGTGATCGATTGATGACTCTGGTCAGGTGGAACGCAATACCGTCTCATCATTCAATTGCCAAAAGACTCAACTGAAGTTATAGTTGACCCTATGAGAACTCACCCCTGGTCCTAGATTAGTCAATTTAAGGTATTGGTCTAACATATGAGGTAGTAAAAATGGTTCAGCTCAGAGTGATCGATCGACTACTCTGGTCGGGAGGAACGCAATACCATCTTATTATTCAATTACCAAAAGACTCAATTGAAGTTGTAGTTAACCCCATAGAACTCACCCTTTGGTCCTAGATTAATCAATTAGGGTATTAGTCTAACATATGAGGTGGTAAGAATTAGTTCTGCTCAGAGTGATCGATCGATGACTCTGGTCGGGAGGAACGCAATACCGTCTCATCATTCAATTGCCAAAAGACTCAATTGAAGTTGTATTTGACCCAATGAGAACTCACCCCTAGTCCTAGATTAATCAATTTAAGGTATTGGTCTAATATATGAGGTAGTAAGAATTGGTTCAGCTCAGAGTGATCGATCAACGACTCTGGTCGGGAGGAACGCAATACCGTCTCATCATTCAATTATCAAAAGACTCAATTGAACTTATAGTTGACCCTATAAGAAATCACCCCTGGTCCTAGATTAATCAATTAGGGGTGGTTTGGTAGAGTGTATAAGAGCAATGCAAAATATAATGTATTAGTAATGCTTGCATCAGTAATACTTGTATTATTTATGCTTTTATTAGTAATGCATGTATTATTTCTTATACATTGTTTGGTTTGATGTATAGTAAATAATACATCTTACATAATATCTACAAAAGAAATTTTTATTTACAAAAATACCCTTCTTTGATTTTGTACACTTTTTTGCAACAAAGTTCTTTTATTATTTCAAACATAATTAATATTGTTGAACTATTATATAGAGGTTTAGGATTAATTATAAGACCTTCATCTTTGGGCAAAAATATTACGCCGATGGATTGACATAGTCGACACAAAAATAAAATACAAGACGTAAAATTAAGAAATAGTCTCAAATTTTTTCAAAATCTTTTTAAAGACTCTCAAAGAAAAGCAAAAATATGTTATAGTTATTTAAATCAACCATTCATTGTTGTAAATTCAAATAGTGGAAAAAGAAATTGTGAAGTATTTTGAAAAGATTCATTAGTGCAAATTAAAATGGTGGAAAAAGGATGGTAAAATATTTTGAGAGGGAAATTGAGGGGTATTAAGGTCATTTAATAAGTTAATGCATGTGTTTAAAGTCTTTGTATTACTAATACATAGGAAATAGAGCGTATTTACTAATACACACTTCAATATATAATAGAGTGTATAACTAATGCTTGCATTAGTTATACATAGGCAAAAAGTCATATCAAACAGGGTATTAGCAATACACATTAACTAATGCATGCATTATATTTTACAATACACTCTACCAAACAACCCCTAAAGATATTATTCTAACATGTGAAATCAATTGAAATTGTATAACAGTAAATATTCAACCTGTTGCAACATATGTACTTTTTGTTGGAATTAATCAAACAGATTAAGTCATCTGTTGCAACATATTACGCATCTGTTGTGATGGATGACCGAGCTTTGGAAATTTTCAAACAGAAATTATTATCTATTGCACTTAGATGTTTTAAGACTCTTTTTTTAAAAAGCAATTTAGGTATTTCCTCTCCGAGATAAAAAAAAGTTAAAATATTAAGGCGGTAAAAAATATTACTTGGATAACTCAAAAATCTCCTAAGCGAGTAGTCTTATATGGTCTTTTCAATGTCACCGTCTCCTCGTGCCCCTCAAAAGTTAAAATTTATTAATGAATATTTAACACCCACATCTAGAAGAATACTCTCAGCCATAACATAAGTATGACTCAAGACAACTAAACTCATTTGTCACTCTTTCTTCTTTATTCTTAATTCTCTTTCTTTTTTTTTTGCCTCTTTTTTCTCTCTTCTTTCAGATGATCCTTTCAGATCTGAACCGATCAATATATTTTCTGAACTGAACTAGATGTTCTGATACCTTTTCTTTATTCGCATTACAGGTATGGTTCATTATCGCTCTTTCCATCTCGTCTTCTTCTTTGTGTATTATTTAAATTAGATATTTACATCTGTTGCTATTGATGATTTTCCTATTACCAATTTTCTATTTATTGTGAAAATTAAAGGAAAAGTGACTTTTAAGTCTTGAATGAACAAACCGTTGTTTTTATATCTATTGCAAAATGCCTCATCGATTGAACAAATGGGTAATCTGTTGCATCAGATTGGTCATCTGTTAATTCACTCAATTTTGAGTCACCCTTTTGTACATACGGAGCAACTGTTTGAAGAAATCAAACCAGTAGCAAGGCTGGTTTGATTTATTCTAACAGATGACTCATCTGTTGTAATATATCATCCATATGGTTCAACAGATGCCTCATCAATTGAGCAGACGGGAAATCTGTTGCATCAGATTTATCATCTGTTGATTTTCTCGATTTTGTGTTACCCTTTTGTAATGTTCTTTTTATTATTCTCTTGTTTGACATCAAATATATTTTTCTTGTTTGTAGATAAAAGAAAGTGATACTGAATCCATTTTTGTCGGACCAACATTAAAGGCTAGAGTAAAGATGGGTTCGGAGGAATAAGCTACATGCAGATGGAACCACTTCATATATCTGAGGTATGTATTACTGATCAACCTATCATGAAAACACGCATCCAGTATAATGACTTTGTGAATATTTGTTATTTACCTATTAGGCATTAATTCTTCAAACAAGATATGGCATTTTTACAGTTATGATTGTTAGGTTCGAACTGGTAAGGCTGAGGGACCAAGTAGGTGGTGTCGATACCCTGTTATAATTTAATGACTGTTTATGCTCATGTTTTTGTGTCAAGTTTGGGGAAGGGTTTAACTTTTTGGCGGTAGTGTAAATATCCAATAGTGATTAGATCAGTTTTAAGGGCTCAATGGACTTCTTGAAAGGCCTTCGAAACCTCGCACTGCAGCAAACACCGATGGAACTAATAGAAATTCCCCTGATCCAAATTTATATGGATGGGTTGCTGGAGAAGACTATTATACAGCAGTAGGTGATTGGGAGAATATCTGTGCGGGAAGGGGGAGGTTTAGAAGGTCATATATCATCTCAGACCTTGTTTAGGAGAAAACACAGGGTAGGAAGGAAAGTATAGCAAAATTGGCTGATGAAATTGACATGAAAAATGAAAAAACTAGATGAACTGCGAATGTGAAAGCGTATCAAAAAATGAAAATCCATCAGTCATTGAAGTAAAAGAAGAATGGTCAATAGGATTGGAGTTGGACACTTTGCTAGAAAATGCAACTAGTGAGTGTGGCCTCAATGAAGAATCTCACAAAACGCAGGACCAGAACTCTAGGGAAGAAGTTTCGCGAGCACAGAAAATTGATACGATTGTCGTTCAGTTAAAACCTGAACCAACTACTCCTAAATTAAAAATACGGGATCAAGCCATGGTGATAATTTCTCAAGTTAAACTTGCATCCCATACCTCTTGTTTATGGCTCTGTTTAGGTCAAAGGCTGTGGAAACAAAAAGGCATAGGATTTTGCTCCAACTTTAGTCCTTTTTGTTTCTGCTACCATCGACCTGAATAGAGCCATAAATAGGAGGCATGGGATGCAAGTTTAACTTGAGAAATTACTACCTTATCTTGATACAATATTTTTAATTTAGGAGTAGTTGGTTCAGGTTTCAACTGATCAACAATCGCATCAATTTCATGTGCTCACGATACTTCTTCCTTAGAGTTCTAGTCCTGCACTTTGTGAGAGTCTTCATTGAGGCCACGCTCACTAGTTGCATTCTCTAGCAAAGTGTCCAGCTCCAGTCCTGTTGACCATTCTTTTTTTTTCAACGACCGATGAATTTTTATATTTGGATACACTTCCACATTTGAAGCTCATCTAGTTTTTCCATTTCTCATGTCAATTTCATTGGCCAGATTCGCTAGAATTTCCTTGCTTTCTCCCCTTTATTTCCTCTTAAACAAGGTCTGAGATGATATATGACCTTCTCTACCTCCCCCTTTTTGCATAGGTATTCTGCTAAGCACCTACTACTGTATAATAGTCTCTTGTAGCAATTCATCTATATAAATTTGGAATAGGAGAATTTCTATTGGTTTCGTCGTTATTTGCTGCAGTGCGAGGCTTCGAAGGCCTTTCTAGAAGTCCATTATGCCATTAAAACCGATCCAATCACTATTGGATATTTTTACTGCCGCCAAAGGCATGAACCTTTCCCCAATATTGACACAAAATCATGAGCATAAACCGCCATTAAATTGTAACAGGGTATCGATACCACTGTCTTGGAATCCTTCGGCCTTATTAGTTCACACTTATCAAACTAAAGTATACAATGCAGGATCTTATTTGAAGGATTAGTGTCTAATCGCTAAAAAATATATTCACAAAATCATTGCACTTTATGTGTTTCTGTCGCGGTAGACTGATCTATAGTACATAACTCCCACACATGAAAGTGAATCCATTGCACGCACCTTATTCTTCCTACCCCATGAAAGACACTAAGACACTACATTACTATTTATTCATCTGCACGCATATGATAACTATTAAAAAAGAGGTGTACAAAATCGTGACTATTTTTATCTTAACACATTCGAAAATAGTTGATGAATCAAAATCTCCATCTGTTGCTATTGATGAATCAGCTGTTGGAAGAAATCAAAACATCTCCTCCAACATATGGTCCATCTGTCATAACAGATCCATATGTTGCAACAGATTGTAAATTTGTTGCGATAGACCAAACATTATTTATTCATCTGTACGCATGTGATGACTATTAAAAAAAGGTGGAGTCATGACTTTTTATCTAACACATTCAAAATAAAAGATGAATCAAATTCTTCATCTGTTGCAACTGATGAATCAGCTATTAGAAGAAATTAAAACATCCCCAACATATGGTCCATCTGTTACAATAGATAATTTATATGTTGCAAAAGGTGGTAAATCTGTTGCGGCAGATGGACGATCTGTTGCAACAGCTCAATAATAACAGTTGTTATCAAGTCTTCTCAAACCTTTTTGAAAAGGTGCGAAGTATTAATGTAAATGAAAATATTGCAACTTTTCACAGAAAACAAAATGCCACCAGTTTGAATGTAATTAATATAATAGAGCTTAACAGACGTGCCTTTTCTCCTGACACATCTAGATTCAATCTTCTATAAATAGATCCCTCTTTAATCTTTATTCTGCTAAACTTTATTTATTTTTTGTATTTTTTCTTTTCATGTGATATCTTCAACAACTTCTCTTCAAAGAACATATTCCTTTATCATTGAGGTAATTTTTCTTCCTGTTTAAATCTACTAGTTTGTAGTATACATTGTATTACATTTGGACTCTTTTCTTTACATTTGTCAATTCATGCGTGCTCTAAATATGGCTGATCCTATTTGGGACATTGCTATTCTGTGCGACACAATGTGAGAACTTTAGAGGTAGGTTAATGACCTACTGAGGGAGTTGGTCACCGTGAGAGCGACAATGTTTATAGAGATGCAAAGGCTGATAAGGACCCTACTGCTGTGAGTTGATTGGCCAACTATCATTAATGATGATGATGATGATAATAATAATAATAATAATTAGAATGTATTTTTTCTTTTAGCGTAGGTATTTTAATTTTTCTATATCGGATCTATACCTAATGTATTTTATTTTTCGTTTAATAAAAAATTTATTTTTAGTCGAGTTTGACTTTTTAATTCTTATTCACTTTTCATTCTATCTATTTCTTCTTCTAAATATTTTACATGTTAACATGTTGATAGTTGGAGGTAAGGATCAATTTTAAATCCAGTAGCAATAGCAATTTTGGCTTTTTAGTTCTTTTAACAGATGGACCATATGTTGGAATAGATTGGTCATCAGTTGGGTTTTTATCAACAGATTATCCATCTGTTGTGATAGATTTATCATCTGTTGGAGGAAAACATTCCAGTTTTATGAAATTGTGTTGTGTTCTTCCAGCTAATGTCCATTTGTTGCCATTAATGGGTAATCTGTTGAAAATACTTGTGGTTTATTGTATTGTTTAACAGTTCATATTTTGCCTTATTTTTATTAATGCATAAGTTATTAAAAAGATATTTTATATATAATAAATGATAATATTACATTCACAACAATGATTTAAATATATAAAAGTCCACAAAAAAAATCTATACAAGTTTCTGCAATTACAATGATCATGGTGGATTATGATCCGGGCATGTAGTTTTTTGTGGCCAGCGCACTTACATACGGAGCACTTGTTTCTTCTTGATGAAAATGATTCTCCGACTCCACGCCTCCTCTTATATGGCTTTATTTTTGGTTTGATAGTGCTTGGGTCAATATATGGAGGAGGTATTAATCTCCCCATAAGCTCTGCAGAACAACCCAAGATTTTTCGAGAGGCACCAGAGTAATATGCCCACCATATGCCATTTTATATTTTTTCACCGAATAATATTTAGAGGAATGCTCGTAAAATTTAGCTCCATATTTATGACCGTATTGAGCTCGAAGCACCTCCATAGCATGTGGACAGGGTATTTTGTCCAAGTCAAAAACTCTGCACGTACAAGATCTTGTTTAAAGATCGATCGTGGCAACATCACCATGACCGGTGATACTGAATTTGTAATCTACTATTTTATGAGGTAATAACCTATTCCCCAAAATTACATTTGTTGATATTATTTTTTTTTAATTTCGAGAACAAATCGGGTTCTTTTTTTTGGGCACTTGAACTACACACGCCTTTCATTAAAAAATTTGCCATACTTATGGCTTATTTTTTCAAACATAGCCTTGATGGGAAATTCTCTTTCATTGCCAAACAATGAATTCACTGATTCAGCTATGTTTGATGTCATAATATTGTACTTATACAAAAGAATCACTTAGTACGACATCATACTAAACTTGTAACTCAAACAAGACATTGAAATCGATAAGAATGTACCTATTTATCGGACAGAATGCTTGGGTCCATCTCTCGAAATCGACACGTATGAGAAATTCTGCAACCTCGGTATTCACATCTATTATTTGATTGAAATGGTATAAAAACTCCTCTTTACTATATGCTTTAGCTTCTCTATAAAAAAGGATCACGACCCTTTCATTGTGATAGTTGGTCTAAATATTCTCTCCAAGATGCCTGATGCAATAACCAAAGTAAGCTAAAGTGAAGAGACGTGAACCTATCTTTGGAATACTTGGATGCCTATCCGATACAAAATACAACTCTTTGGTATCTTTGACGCAGCATCACAGTTGTTCAAAAAAAAATCCATAAGAGGCATCACATTCTTTGTTCGTTACACAAAAAATGGTAGAAAAGATGTAATTCTCCACATCCTGCGCCACCGCTGCTAACAGAACTCCATTATACCTGCTCCTTAAGAAGGTACCATCAACGGCTATGCTTTTTCTCAAACATCAAAAACCTTGAATCCAAGCACCATATGATACAAAAAAGTACTTGAACCTTTTGTTTTCATCTAGATGCAATGCCATCTTACTTTCGGTATTTGTGGACTCAATAATGTAATGGTAGGCATCCAGGACTGCATACCCATGCTCGAGTGTCCCCCTAACCAAGTCCTTGGCAATACTTATGGCCATAGATATCTTCCAATAACTCACCAGGATACCCAATTCCATAAGGAGTTGATTGGCCATAACCCTTGTTGAAGGGCCTTTGCTATCGGGGAAACTACTCCTAAAATATTCACCGAGGACCTTTGCTGTGGCATGAGGATTTTGGCCCGAGATGTGATTCAAACCACATATGTGATGCTTTTCATGTTTATGAATGATGAATCTATCAAAACTTGTATACTTCACCGTTCTCAACCACCACTTGCAGTGTGAATTAGCACATTTGAAGTAAAAGACGCTGCTCGAATTAGTCACCTTCTTTATTCTAAAATCTTTTTTCAAGCAAGAAATAAACAAAGTGGTAGATAGTTCATTATTGTTCTTGAATTACATTCCAATAAAAAAGCCAGGCCTGTCATCTTGAAGATTTCCACACTGTGTTAATTGAGAAGAACTACACATCGTATTGGTCGCATCAACGAGCGCAGGTGTTTGATCATTATTTGGACTATTCATGTCTAGATCGTCCAACCTATTATCAAAGATATCTTGTTACTGTTCTTTTTCTACATTTTGATTCTCATTCTCTCTCATCTTTTAAACGATTTATACCCTTAACGCTGGCCTGGATGAATCTCTAGGATAAGCACGTAATTGAACCTGATCGATTATCATGAAATACAGTACCCTTTGATTTTCAAAGGAGCTATGCATGTAGCTGATAACGAGTTTTTTTGATTGACAATTCAGTCCACAACAAATGATGATTAATTTTACAAAATCATCATACTAAACATCACTTTAGACTGTCATAACTATCGTCTCTAGCATTTCACCCTCGTTCCATTGCCATACATATCGATTGCTCTTCTAGATTCATTGACCATGATAATCCACCCCTGTTGTTATTGATCCCTCCATTAGTGGTACCTAAATAAAGTCATTTGTTAAAAAATGTTAATAGTGATTTCATAGTGCTGTAAATGAATCTCAATAGATGTGTAATCAGTCACAATAGATTACTTACCTGTTGGGATTCATGTTACGCTCTTAAAGCTGATTTTAACAGATGAGTAATATGTTGTAATAGGTGAATCATATGTGGCAATAGACTATGTATCTGTTGGGATTGATTTTACAGTACTGAGGCACCTTTGAAGCTGATTCCAATAGATAATTAACCTATTGAGACAGATGACTTACCTGTTGCAACATACTATGATCTGTTGGAATCGAGGTCAGGTTCTATTATAATAGGTTACTAATACATTACAATAGATATTTACCGTCTATTGGAATTGAGTTCGCGTTATGTTGTAATAGGTTAATAATCTGTTGCAACAGATATTACCCTATTGCAATAGATAACATGTCTATTGGAATCGAGTTCAGGTTCTGTTGTAATAGATTAATAATCTTTTGCAATAGATATTTATCATATTGCACCAGATAACTAATCTGTTTAGACAGATAAATCATCTATTGCAACAGATGACCCATCCGTTTGATTCATGTTACGACCTATAGAACCATAAACATGAAGACAATGTATCAGTCTTTTGTTGAAAAAGAAGTCTCATCTGTCGCAACAGATGATTTATCTGTTTAAAAAAATGAATCTTATGTTGGATTCATGATTGAGTTCTATCCATGGTTGGAAAAACAACATAATAGCAGTTACCCAGTTGAAAAATCATAATTTGACTTATGAAAGTCTCCTATGAAGTAATGTCAAAGTGGAAAGTGATGTACGAAACAAAATTTGACCTAAAAAATTGGTCAAATAGCAACAGTAGTGGTAACAACAACAACAACAACGACAATGATCAACAAGAAGAAGATGAAGATGATAATAACGATGCAGAAGATGATGAATAAAGGAGCAGGAACAATGAACAACAAAAATACTAAGAGAAAGAAAATAATAATGGATGAGAAGAAAGAGAAAGACACTTTTTTTCCCTCTGTTTCTCGTTTTATTAGGTAAACATTTGGATCAAAGTATAAATTTAAAAACTTGTGGACTATTGTCAAACTTATCAAACTTTCTTAACTCATAATAAAATAATTTTCACCTCCACTCAATTATTAAGACTTGTGTCACCTACACCTCATTTTAAAACTCTTTTGTCACCTACAACTCAAAGCCCCTAGTAACTTAAGGTTATCACAATGCAAAAATTCATAATCGTCACTACAAAAAAATAGCTAAATTGTAGAGATTATTTTTTATATCAATTAAATTGCAGTTCATAACCATGAGTTAGAACCTCCACAATTTGTGAAATTTACATTGAAAACAATGAGAGTTACAATCCCTTGCAATTTGTGAAATATTTTTACTATCGTATTCAATTTTGAATATCAATAACTAATGAATATGTACATCGTAATCAAACCTAAAAGATATATTAATTAATTAATTAATATTAAGAAATAACAATATATTTTAAAATAAAAATATTATTTAATACAATTACAATAGACTTCAATGATTTTCACTACGATTACGATCATTGGTTGATCTTTTCTCCATGGATTGAAAAGGGTTCACTAGCCACATCATTTAGTCTTAGCTGCCAAAATAATACATAATTAGTGACTCATCCAAACTCCATAAAGAAAGAAGGCATGATAAGAATTTGGCTCATTATGGTGTTGATCTTGTGAGTCTCTTCACCTACTTTTGATCATAATAATGAAGATTTAAAATAGTATTAACACGACAATAGTGTTTTGTTCTAGTAGCATAATCTTAAACACTGAAATAAAGAGTGTTTTATTCTTGTTGCATAATCTCAAAGACAACTCCTCTTTTTTTTTTGTTTAAGCAAATCCACTAGGCAGATGTCTAGGGCTTGTCTTTTATAGTTAATTAAAAAGAAAAATCTCAAAGAGAAGAGTACAAGTAAGGGGGATAGACCCTACCTTATTAATCCTAATGAGATAATGACGACTCCAACATTTTTCAAAATAAATAAATGTATTAAACTACCATATTTCATACTAATGCCTAATTAAATATATGAAAATTTTAATCTAGATACTTTAAACTTCTTCAATGATATGATTGAGTTTTTCATTCATCTCTCTAGTAAAATAATTCTTCCAATCTCAAATTTCTCCTCTGCAAAAGAACACTTTATTTTCCTCTCCAGTTGATAACTTCTCCTTTGTATTCACCTCCAAATTGCTCAAATTCTCAAAACTACACATTTTAAATATTTCATCAGCCACTCCACAATTTTCTTCCTCCATCAAAGATGAATATTCTAGGAATTCAGCCAAGCGTTGAAGTTGAATTTTTGGTTTCTTTTTAACTTCTTCATACATCAAGAAAATTACTTTGTTTGTATTTTCTATGCTTTATTTCCAATAATCCAACACGTGATTTCAGAATAGACCATAGACGCTCACCCCCTTACAAAAAAGATCAAACATTTCTTCAATGGAATTGGTATCTTTGTGGTGAAATCTTAAATTATATGCAAAATGCCAAATAGATATAAACGTGTCCTTAGGATTCCTACACAAGTAAACAAGTTTAGTTCTTGAATCTTGGGCAGATTTTGGCAATGAAGCAAAGGGCACATGAGTTGCCAAGAGTTTAGGTGAAGTGAAGAATGAGAAATCAGGGACTCGACCATCAACATAGAGTGTATGTTCCAAGAATGGAACAAGAACATGAGAGTTTACAATAGTTAAAGGGTGATTTTGTTCGAAAATAAGATGTTTCATTCGATTCACTAGAGCAAATAAAAGTGATTTTAACCAAGTAGTTCCCAATTTTGGAGTTGTAACAAGGATGATATCACTATCTTGAACTTCAAATTGTTGTTGAAATGCAATCATACTTTGGATCAGTCTTGGTGATATCCAACTACCTTGATTGTAGATATATGATCCAATCCATCCTTTTTATTTTGGTAAGAAGTTTTCTTACACTCTTCACTTAGGCTATCCTCTTGTAAGTATTTGGGAGGACAAGTTTGAGATGTCATAATTTTAGGATTGAGTGTTTTCTTCTAGTTAATTAAGCACAAGTACATTTTCTCTAACAATATAAGCTTTCAGTGAAATAAAAAATATAAATGACGTTCCTATTTATAGAAGGTGTCACATCACCTCTCCGATGTCTAGAAGTATCTAATATACATTAAATTATTTTCCATTATCATTTATGTCACTAATTAATTAATAATTAAAAAGAAACAAAGATAAATGAATTTTCTTTTTAGATAAATCATAATATATTCTTCATGAGTTGCATATAATTTTTTATAATTTTATTATTTAATTTATCTCAGTCTAATATTTTATATATTTTACAAGGTTATGGCACCCAGTAAGCAGTGGATGAAACTTATTAATGATCGGGATAGTGAAATATACAAAAGTGGGGTGAAAAAGTTTTTGAATTATGCTTTTCAAAAAATAGGAGAAGAACATGAAATACGATGTCCATGTAACAAATATTTCAATACTACTTTAGGAACTCGTACAACAATTGAGAAACATTTAAAGGTTCATCGAATACTTCAGAATTATACTTTTTGGTTTCACCATGGAGAACGCTTGGGTGAACCATTATCTGAATCCAAATCTGAAGATGAACATGATGCTGAAGTGGAAGAATATGACAGTGAAGATGAAGTAAAAGAATTGTTGAGAGATTTGTATCCTAATCTTGATGGTGGACCTACACATACTAATTGTGTTGAGGAAGATCCAAATCTTGTAGTAGAACAATTTTACAAACTATTGAGCGATTTTGAAATGGATGATGATAGTTTTGAAATGGATAATGATAGTTTTGAGTTAGGAAGTCTGTCACAAAAAAAAAACAAAAAAGAACTAATCAGGTAATGGCTTGGTTATCTAAAATAATATGTATGTTGATAGACATTCTTATGACATGCCTGTTAATCCAATATTACTATATCATCCCACTTTTTTTTTCATACTCTTATTTTCACTCTTGTTTGTTTTATAGGTTCAAGATGAAACGATTAAAGATTGAAAATGAGGTCGTATCTACTGGAAAGAGTACTATGTACACATTTGTTGTGCCTGGTGTTATAGGAAAATGATAAGGACGAGGACGAGGGCGAGGGCTTAGATCTTTAGCTGAGAAAGATAATATGTCAACTAAGAGTTTATTTATTCAATCTAGTAATGTTGTCAAGCAATACCTACAAGACATTGGAACAGGTAAGATATTTTATATACTGATCGAAATCAGGTTTCTATTGAATTTAAATACTTCCAATATGATTTGTTTGTCAAGGTTCTGTTGGAATTGGTCGCGGACAAGGGCATAAATACTCCACCATGTCTATTAATAAAGGAATGGAAAACATTGGTAAGAAATACACTCATTAATGTGAAACAAGTAAGTATTTGTTCAAGTATCTTGTGTTTATTCCAAATCAACTATATACATGCGAACTTTAATTATATATATATGTTTTTTTCTTTCAGGTGCTATAGGAAAGGGACGAGAGCAAAGACCTCGATCTTTGAGCTCCTCTTTAGGGATTGCTGAAAAAAGGTGGAATCTTTAAACAAGAGCACCCTCTGTGCGAACCAACATGTGTGAACTCCATCTAAATCACAAGTTCAAGTTCTACCAAGACTTCTAATCAAGAAATTCAAAATATTAATGAAGATTCCTTGAATCTCGAGCAAGAGGATATGCAAGCCAATATTTCATTGCCTCCATCTGTTGATCAAGTCAAGCAACACTCTCAAAATGTTGAAAAAGGTATATTTTGAAGTCTAGTGAAGCCGTGTGGGGCTCTTTCGATTCACTAGCATTGTTGTTGTTGTGTTCATCTTCTTGCTCAAAATTAACTCTAAAGTGTAGTGAAGTCGTGAGTGGCCTATTTCGATTCACTAGCATTGTTGTTGTTGTATTCATCTCTTTTCTTGCTCAAAACTAAATCAAAAGTCTAGTGAAGCCGTGAGTAGCCTATTTCAATTCACTAGCACGTTGTTCTTCATGTTGTTGGTCTTGTGTTGGCCAATTTCATTGCCTCCATCATTAACAGTCGCACTTTCTGTTTCTTGCTCATTTTCTCAACTTAGAAGGATTATGATAAAACTTCATACAAGAATGATACATATTTATAATTAGATATATTTTAACTTTATGTCAGGTAGTGAGAATTAAGTCAGGTCCTAAACAGGACTCTCAAAATGTTAACCTGTATCCGACATTTGTTTTTATAACCAGAATCTGATTTGTCAAGTTTAATATTGCATTATCATATTAACATTTTATCTGAATTGCTTCAGTTAAACATTCAATTATCACCACCTTCAGTTTTACAACAACTTCTATTATCACTTAGTGAATCATGCTCATAGCTAATACTCTTTTGGCCGAGTAGTTCACTACTTCCAAATGTGATAACTGAGAACCGTGATTCTTATCTTAACCAATTCTTTCCATTATGCTATGGCTTTAGCATCTGCTGAGCCCAAAAATAGAAAGTCACCCCCAACAGAGTTTACCAGATTTTGTAAGCATGAGTTTACCAGATAGCTGAAAGTTGCCTAGATAATGGATCTGCAGCTGGTAGATCCACGGGCACAGTAAAATTTTAGAAGATTAATATTTAGATGATCTCTTACTAGGGCACTTTTCTAATTTGAGAAAATCTATATAAACACAGGATACAATAATTTCATGGGTGCCAAAAATCTGCAGAAGAACTAATTCTTTCCCAGAAACTTTGTTTAGACCTTGACACCCGTTAGAACTGATTCTAATCTCACATTTGTCCTAGGAAGTCAACAAGCAAGCATAATTAAGCAATCTAAAGGACAAAAGTAAGCATGTAAGACATAAAAATGGAGAAATTATAAGCTTGCAAATCCCTTTATTTTTTTTCTTATTGAAGTAGAATAGAAGCAGCCTTCAGCTTCAAGTTGTGACAATGAAGTGATACAAAAAGGTTTGTCTGTACTCTTGAACTCGCTCTCTTGTTAACTAATGAAGTATTTAATTATGCTTAATGTTAATATATGTTGTACATATTGGGCGACACTTGGATTATCTAAATTGATTATGCAGCATAATGAAACTATCAAATTAAAGTTCTTTGTTGTAATCTACATTGAACAAATGGTTATTTCTTCATCTCCTCGAGCTTTCTCTACACTTATGTTTATAAATTGAATTTGATAATTTGATATATTTAGTTCCGTGATTTATGTAGAGCATATATGGTGAAGAGATGTAGTAAATTTCTATTTTACTGTTGCAAGAGTTACTTGATTAAGGTGAAACAGTTCGAATTGAAAGTCGAGGATTTTGATTATTTTTTGGCCTGTGCTGCAAGATAAAAATTTGAAGTGAAAGTCGATGTCTTTATTATATATATCATGTTTTTGTATTGAAACTAATTAATATAATTGTATGTTAACTAAGTTTTCTAGTCTCTAATTATATATATTATGTTTTTGTATTGAGATTCTCAATAGAAATTTGATATTTATTTAATGAAATTTATTATTTTGTGATATTAGGCTCATTTGTGGTCAAGAATTTATTACAATGAGTTAGTTAGTCTTTTTGAGACAAGAAATGCCGTCTCTAAATAATATTTATGACAAGGTAGTTACACTATTTTAGATGATATTGGTCGTCGCAAAAGAACGAGTAAGACCAGTTAGTTTGTTGATTGGGACAAGATATACTGTCACTAAAAGGTAATTAAGACCAGTTTTTTTACCGTCGCAAATGATTATTAGGGACCGGATTTTTTGGAGTCGCTAAAAGATAATTACGACAAGATAGTTACTTTATTTGGGACGACGTTCCTCATCGTAAAAAGATAATTACGATGAGGTGGTTAATCTTTTTGAGATGAGAAATACCGTCGCTAAATAATATTTACGACAAGGTAGTTGCTCTATTTGGGACGAGATTGGTCATCGCGAAAGAACAATTAAGACCAGTTAGTTTATCTATTGGGACAAGATATACCGTCACTAAAAGGTAATTAAGACCGGATTTTTAACCGTGGCAAATGAGTATTAGCGACCAGTTTTTTGGATGCGTCGCTAATGACCTTTAGCGGTGGTGCCTGTTGGGACGGGGCTCGACCATAGTTTTATGGTCCCAAAAGACCAACTGGGACAAGATTTGGACTTTCTGGGACCATATTTTCCTTCCCTATAGGCTGTTTTTCTTGTAGTGATAGATGAGTATCTGATGTAATAGGTTGATCATTTGTTTTTATACAATTTCAATTGAGTTCATATACCTAAATTGATTAATCTAGGACCAGGGATGGGTGAGTTCATAAGGTTAACTACAACTTCAATTGAGTCTTTTGACAATTGCATGATGAGAGGGTTAAAAATTACGCATATCTTTTATAATCTTACAAAATAATTAAGGTCAATTCGGACCAAATTAATATTTTCAAAACTTGTCATTCTTTTCTAAAATATAAATCAATCCATATCCATTTGCGAGAAAAACATTTCATCATTTCAAATCTCGAGTTCTCGCACTTTTCTCTTTCTCACTCAATTATACAGTACAGACAACAACTACAACTACTCAACAAATTACTCTACCCTTCACAACAAATTGATTTTCATCTCATTTTTTACCACATAAATGTTATTTTTGACTTCACTCTTGCTTGTATCAGTCATTTTCTCTATCTTCATAGGTAATAGAGTTCAAGAAGAGTTCTATATTTATTATATTTTTCTAAATAATAAGGGCTTTTAAGTTAATGATGAAAAAGAAAAATTTTAGTTGTATTATCTTCGAGAATGGGTTTATAATTTTGAGTGTTGATGGTAAAATCATAGGAAGAACTCAAGAAAACCCTAGTTTATGTTGCAGTGTTTCGTTGACTGACATGGTATTATCGGATGGTATTTGTGGTGTTTGTGGTGGCGGTGGTCGTCGTCGTCGTGGCACTGGTGGTGGCTGTTGATGGCATTGATTGGTGGTGTTTGTGGTGGAATTGGTTTGTGGTATTTGTGATGGCTGTCGGTGGTGTTGGTATTTATGGTGTTTGTGGCATTGGCTGGTGGTGTTTATGGTGGTTGTGGTTGTTGGTGTGTCGTTATGGGTGGTGTTTGTAATGTATTTTTTAAAATTTATACATACATCAATTATAATATAATTTTTTTCCTTCTATTGTTTGTAGGTAAAACATGTCTCCCAAAAGAAAAGAAAGTGAAAGTGGATCAACTTTTGACCACCCTCCAAAAAACTACAGTACAGAGGGATTCAGAGGACCTTCATTAACAATATCAGTTAAGGAAACAAAGTAAAGCTGAGGAGAGATATGAAAACAATATTGAGGGGGGTGGACAAGGGTCTGTAGATGGTGATGAAGAAAATGAAAATGAGAAAGAGGAGGAATTAGAGAGTGAGAAAGAGAAAGAGGAGGATCATCAACATGATGATAATGGATCACCAATGGGGCGTGAATTAATATCGACATCCCAGCATGATACTATCAAAACTTTTAGTGTTGATAAGTTTCAAGTTGCGATGCCGATAAATACAGAAGAAGGACTAACTAGTGAAATTGTACTTAAATGTCAGATGAGGAGTAAATTTATTTATTTTAGGAAAATTATGAAAGATAAAAACATAGACAGACTTTTTAAGAAGATCTTCTTTGGATGCTTTCTTGAGCTGGCTGAGGACGCCCCTGACCATTTCCCAATGAGGATGGTATATAGTCTTCTAAAACACAGGATCAACTATGTAGGGGATGATGAAGATCCGAAGGAGGGGGCAACAAAAAAATAGATAAAATATGGATCAACTACTGTGGTATGATGGTTTGTTTTGGCTTGCAAGAGTTTTCCATAGTGACGGGCTTGAGATGCCATCGTCCATAAGAACCTTATATCGCCAAATAAACACCCCACAAAAAATTCAAGGCAAGAAAATGCAAGGAAAAAATAGTTGGGTTGTTTGACATTGCTCGACGTGGCTACAAAGCATAGGATTTATTGGCATATCTCATGGATAAAAAATACCAAAGCGGTATAGGGAACAATTGTGCTTAGTTTGGTTTACCATTAGGTTATATTGGCAAGATACGTCGACAAGGTCATAGAAGATGATTTGTTGGCGCGTGCTGAGGATTTTGATAAATTCAACAATTATCCCTGGGGATATGACAACTTCTACTTGACTGTCCAATATTAATAGACAAAGCTATCCTCAGGGACATCCCTATTTGGTGGGCGAAGGGTGGATTTTTGATCTATTTCTAAGCCAGGAACAGGTGGCTGAGCATTATCACGAGCTAATTCTACCGTTGAATGTTCTTTTATCATATAAATCGATTAATTATGAAAATAAAAGTTACTCATTTATTTCTAATCAATTCGATCCCCCAATTGAATCGAGGGCAAACGCCTACGAAAAGATCGCTTCCCTAAGTGAGCCATAGATTGTGAGTGAGCTTTCGAGACCAATTGTTCATTCCTTACAAGACGACCCAGAGCAAAAACGAAGAATTTCATGACTTTATTGACCTGACCAAGAAAAAAGAAGTTTTTACACATTATACTGCTTTCCTTGGGCTTTCATGGTAAAATTAATCACTATTTTAACTCATCCATTAAGTTATATTGAATATAGTTAGTTATTATGACTTTTTTTGTTTGCTTCCTATTTACATTTTTTAGGGTTGGACATTTGCAGCCATTCTTCCTCTCCGAAAGTAGGTAATGGATTATCCGGATAAGGTTTCTTATCCAAGGATGTTTAGGTGGTTGGCTGCAAAGAGCAATGCCAAAATTAAGGAGGCTGATCTCTTTAACCCTCAGAATGATGCAGTACATTTTTTTCAAGTAAAATAATTTTACTCAATGAAAGATATTAAACATATGTTATATTTGGTGCAACAGATGTTATTTTTGATGCACCAGATAGGACATCTGTTGCGATAGATTACCCATCCTGTGCCAACCGGTGTAATAAATGGATAATCTGTTGTGATAACTGATTGATATCTTGCATCAGATTACCCATCTATTGCTTTGGTTCTTTGAACCCGACTCCTAACAGATTAACCATCTACTGCAAATTATGCAATAGATATGTAATCTAATGTAACATATTGTTAATACACATACAGATCATCTGTTGTGTAACATGTAACCTAATAGATTACCCATCTTGTGCAACTGGTGCAACAGATTGGTAATTTATTATGGCAGATGATTGATATTTTACATTAGATTATCAATGTGTTGCTCTGGCTCTCTGAACCCGACTAAAATAGATTTTAAGCATCTACTACAAACTATGGAATAGATGGATAATCTGATGCAACATATTATTAATCTATTACAGAAGTTGACTGTTAAATTGTTAACCCAACTGTGAAAATTATTATATTATATGATTTAAATGTATCTATCTTTTTCTAGGTTGTGCATCCATGGACCGTGTCTACTGAGGAGGAGTCGTTGATGACTTATTATATTACTCTTGGTCATGTTGATACTATAGCAAAACCAATGGTGGAGTTAATAAGGAAGGAATTAGCTAAACCAACAACCATAAGAAGAGCAGTTAGGCAAGGTCAGCCTAATGTTGAGGCTCTTCATGACCAACCTACTAAGACAGATCCGGGTGCTTCTTCTGGTGGAGTTGTTAGTGTTGGTGGAAGGCATGCTAATGCTACTACCACTCATGATGATGAGCATGTTGATGCTCAAGAAAAAATAAATATATTTGAAAACACCCCTTTTCACCCTTACACAGGTCCCTCTCGCCCCTCTTCACACTCGTGTTCTCGTTGCGAATGCGAAGAGTGCAAGAACAACCATGATAAACACTTTTAAAAAATCAAAGGATATCTCTAAAGCTGTCGAGGAATTCAAATCCAAGATGAGTGTCTTACCATTCAAGAAGTTGAGGGAGTGATACACTCCTACAGTGTTGGTTAGGAGGAAGAAAAGAGCAATAACCGACGTGCTCTCCTGTCGAAAATAAAAAATAATTGCAAGTCCTCTCTCTCAAAAAGCTGTTGAAGTTCAGGGGCCATTCAAAAAGATAGACATATACATACAACTTAGTGTCAAAGAGAAGAGGGATCTGTGACAGACCAAGAATGCTAAACCAGGCGCACAGATTACCCTAGGCCTCCCTTTCCCCCCAAGACTTCCAGACTATGACAGATATGTGTATGTGTTAAGAGGAAAAGGAAATTTTACTTTTCCTAACCTAAACTTCTAATCTAATCTACCCCATAAAGAAGAATCTACGCAATAGATGTGAAATCTGTTGCAACAGCTGGGTATTCTGGTGCAATTGGTAGTGGTTTTGTTGCAACTTACTATCCATATGTTGCATAAGTTGCATTAGATTATTGATTCAGAGAACCCTATGCAATATATGGACCATCTTTACAATTACTAACTAATTTAAAAATTGTTTTCTTATATCACAGCATGTTGACAAAATTCTCCGCCTCATAGGGAAAATGCAACTAATGTACCCGTAAGCTTATGACGTTGCCGATAGGATAATGGACCTCAAATTCTGTAGGAATCTTAAGGATAAGTAATATAAACTCAATTTTGAAGCGTGCGGCATGGGACTTGATTTCTTAGTTTCTACGTTGGACTTGGAAGAAGAAAAAACGATAAAATATGTTAGAGGGGAGAGGCCAAATCCATATGGCAAGAGATGGACCCAGGTAAAGAGGATTCTTGCAATAATTAGTGTGAACGACATACATTATCAGGTTATCAAGATACTACTCGAGGAGGGAAAGATCAAAGTTTATGACTGCAACGAACCTGCCGTTGACAATGTCGATCTTTTTCTCCTCGTGCAGCCACTGATGGAGCTGTTTCCCATCTTGTTGAGGGAGAGTAAATTGATGAATCACTTTTCAAAAGTAGTGTTGATGAATAAATCATGGGATTTCTAATGTCCAAACAAGGGCATGACCTTCCCAAAAAATGATACCGATTACGCAAGCGGCTCGAACGCTCTTGCACACATGGAATGTTTGCTGACCGACATAGAAATGACCGAGCCAATGACCTTTCTGTGTGACAATGCTGTGGCAAACTTGCAAGAAGTCTGGGCTTATGGGTTACTAATTAGACGTTTGGAGCCTGTGTATATAGAAAAGCTTGTGAAATAATAATTTTTTATTTCAAGTCACACTTCACTTTACTTTAAATTACATGTACATGTAGTGGCAATAATTTTTTCTGGTGAATGAAAGTTGAGTTTTTTATAATGCAATAGACTGTCAATCTATTGTAAAATATATTCTATCTGTTCTGGTAGATAGTTTATCTATTGCAATAGGTTGGTCATCTATTGCATTATGTTGATCTATCTAATCTAAGTCTAATTTGTTGCAATAGTGGGAAGACCTGTTTGATAATTTCCAATAGATGAGCTAAATTTTACAATATATTCCTAAATCTGTTTGATATTTTACAACAATTACATATGAATATCCATGTGTTCGACAACACCAAACCAGTAGAAAATACACCACCATAAAAATTTCAGCAATTATTCATGAAAATCCATGTGCCCAACACCACCACAATGTAGTATCTTCATGCTCGATTTTGTTTCTCTTCAGAAGCCTTGACTTTCTTTAACAAATCTCATATTACATGATTTGCTTGTGAAGGGTGTCGTTCTTCATACCAATCAAAGTAATTTCATCCACCCAATTTCTATAAAAATAAGAACAGAATTACAAAATAATTACAAGTCATTAATTAAATAAAAAAATATTATCTTTGAAATCTTACAAGTAAAAAACCAACGATATGGATTTTGTTGAGTCCAAGAAGTCTTCAATAGAGCTTCATGACCATACTTACAATATCGAAAATCATTATCACAAAAATAGTGTAAGATATGCTCGACATTGTCAAGCTCAGTTGGAAAAAATAAAAAAAAAGATGAAGAAAAGAAAGACCAAATAAATATAATTTAAAAATTTTGGATAGATAAAAAAAGATGACCACGAAGAAGAAGATTTGGGAATTTATGATTAAATTTTAGGAAGAAGATGAATATATAAGACATTTGGGAAAAAAATGACCGTTGGGGGCAAATCAGATGCCAAGTCAGCAAAAAGTGCCAACCTGACATATTTTTACCTATTTTATTTTACATGTTTAAAATGAACACTGTCTACTTGATGCCTATTTTATTTTAGGTGTTTGAATTGAACACTGTCGATGGGTTTCGTCTTTTTTATTTCAATTCACTTTCACTTTTTTACATGTAGTGGCAATTTTTTTTATGTCCAATGAAAGTTGAATTTTTATAATGCAACAGATTCTCCATCCATTGTAACAGATATTCTACCAGTTCTGACACAGTTTATTTGTTGCAGAAGAATGGTCATCTGTTGCATTATGTCGGTGTTTCTGTCTAAGTTTATCTGTTGTAGCAGTGGAAGACATATTTTCTAAATTCCAATAGATTACCTACCTGTTGTAACATATTTCAAATCTGTTCGATATTTTACAATAGATGTCCCATCTGTTGCAACAGATAATTTATCTGTTGCAATATTTGAATCTAGTATTCCATTTCAATTAATAAGTTCAAATCTAAGAAAAATAAAATTCATAGACAAAATAAAATAAATCAAAGCCTTAAGAAATTAGCTGAAATAAAATCAACGAATAAATAAAATGTAAAAAAATTGTTATGTGTACAGATCTCAACAAATACATCAACAATTTTAGTATTGATGCCAAGGATTCCTAAGGATGGGTGAGGTTATTACTTTGATAGACTCAATTCAAGCTATAAAGATCTACTCAATATGGACAAGTTGTTCTTTATCCGGTGCTATGAAATTCGGCTTTGCTCATCGTGGATCTTTATTGTCGCTTACGTACTATTTCTGTGCTTTCTGTTCTTTATATTTCCATAAAAAGAGTAGAGTAGTATATTATCAATGTTGTTCAGCAGTAGCTTCTACATCCACCTGGAAACCTAGAATTGGTCAATGCTAATCACGGAGATACAACAAAATGGAAAAGGATAACTCATCTGTTCTAGCAAATCAAACAGTTCTTCCTCCTATTTTAAATTATCCCAAATAGATTATATTTTTGTTGCAATAATGAATCAACTGTTGGGTCAAATTTCTACATGAGGAAGACTTGTATGATAATTTCCAATGGATGAACCATCTATTGCAACATATAACTCATCTATTACAGCAGATAGGTCATCTGTTGGTATAAATAAAAGTCGTACAAAGAGCTATTTGATTTACTAAAATAGATAAGACATATGTCGCAATAGGTACTTTATCTAGTGCAACAAGTTAGTCAATTGTTGAAACAAATGTATATATCTGTTTGATAATTTTCAGCAGATGTGTCATCCGTTGAAATAGAAATGTGTCTGTTTGTTAGTTGGAAGACATATATATTTACCTTGTTCAGCTCGTGCTACTCTTCTTTGGATATTGTACACTGCTCAGTGCAACACACGGACACAGAAGTTGTAATTTTGCTCTTTTGGATGCTTGATAATGCCTTGGAAATCACATTCCTTCTCCTCTTAGCCTTAATATCTAATAGAGTGGATGGAATTAAAATCCTCTTTGATGGAATGACACCCTTCTTAAATGTCAATTCCTTTACAGAAGTAGTTAATGCATTAATCACTACATCATGTTTCACCCTGCAGTCTTGATATTTGCATGCAGAACATTCACTAGGAGAGGCAAAATCTGTATAACCAGTATGATCATACTCATAATGGTTTATTTTAAATAGTGTAAGAGGAGCATCATTAACATCAGCAGCAGCACCACTACTACCACCAACAGCTCCATCACCACTAAGACCATCAACAACAACAAGAACACCCTTCAAAATTATTTTTCTTGTAATGGTTGTTGCTCTAAACAATTCCATTTTTATTCTGTCGATGACCTTAGGGTCCGATAAAGTTTGCACAGAACGTAAAGTAAGAAAAAATGGCATCTTCCACTCTCGATTGGTCGGAACTAGCGATGGATTCACAATCTAACATAAATCATTACATATATTAGAATAATGATTAGATCATTCAAAAAATATTTAATTAAAATAAAAACTTAATTATAATTATACTTACCGCATCCTTCGGGGGGTTGAAGAGATTAAGAAATTTTACATTTTTATCAGTTTTGGCTGACAATCATCTCAAGATTCTTGGACAGGAAACTTCTTCCTGGTAGTTCACTTGTTTTCTCAAATGAGGAATGACTTCAAACGCCCAAGCCTATAAATTAATGCCAATAAATCAAAACCATTATTGAGTAAAAAAATGAATGATATCATAATAAAAGAAAGAAACAAAACATTTACCATAAAATCCCATGGAAAGCCATATAAGTTCACTGTCTTTGGCGCTAACAGAGTCAACAAATATTTAATAGTCATTTTGAAGCTTTCATAACCCCAAGGATAGCTGTTAAACGCCTCAAGATCCTCATAGAGCTTTATTAAACCAACTCTTATGTTGTTGTTAACGTCTCTCGCCCAAAGAATATTATGTACAAACCAAACCAAGCATAATGACTGCTTGTGCTTGTTTGAAAGTTCTTTACCTTTCAATGGTTCTATCAAATATTTGTTTTTGAAGCTTGGACCAACAATGGACACTAGGTCATCATGATTACATGACTTGCCTTTGCCTTTTTTGGGTGTGCGGGGTGCTTTTTTTGGGGTTAGAATTGGTATAACTTTATAAGGAGGATATCATTTTAGTTCAGTAACTATGGAAAACTCCTTCCAACCAAAATAAATAGGCATGCCACAGTAATTTGTCCATACCTCATCCATCTAATCTTTGTTTTCATACATAAACCTACGCTTGAGAAGTTCATATACCATTTTCATTTGAAAACGAGCATTGTTGTCTTCTGATAAATTAAGATATTTCCCAAAGAAGCTATCCCTGAAATAAGCATCCAATTTTTATTCTCGAAGTATTTTTTTGAAGGTGTTGAAAGATTTTCCCATGGCTGACTTAACCACGAAATCACCCATTAAATCTATGGAACCATCGTACTGCATTCTCACAGAATAATGATCAATGCTAAAGGTTTTGACCAACTCTTTGGCAGAAGGGCTATTAGCATTTGGATGATCTCTTTTGAAATATTCCTCCTCCCCATGTTCATCATATTCTGCTCCTGATTGAGATAACTCTTGTAAAGCAAGCTCATAGAGTGGTGGATGTAGCCTAGCTGCTTCACTTGTTCCTTTACTTGGACTTGATTCGGCTTCTGTTTTTTTGGGAGCCATATTATCTAAAATTAACAAGAACATAAGAGAATATATTATAGTTGATTAATGCATTGTTGAAAAAGGATAACCGTAAATCTAATAAGCAAAATAGTAAAATAACAGTTCCAATACATCACTTATCTATTGCACCAGGTAGTACATCTATTACAGTAATAACAAAACTGTTACAGTAAATGAGCTATCTATTGCAATAATACAAAATGTATCACTCATCTTTTAAGATAGATGAATGGTCTGCACAACATATCACACATTATTGCAACATGAGTAATCTATTGGAACAGTTAAATAACCTATTACAACGAATGAATAATTTGTTGCAACAATATAAAATATATCACTCATCTGTTGAGAAAAATGAATGGTTGTGCAGCAGATCACACATCTATTATAATATCATCTATTGCAACATATGAGTGATCTGTTAGAAAAGTTAAATAACCTGTAGCAATGGCTGAGTAATCTGTTGTGACAATACAAAATATATCACTCAACTATTGAGAAAGATGAATAGTCTGTGCAATAGATCATACATCTATTGCAATATATGAGTGATCTGTCGAAACAGTTAATTAACCTGCAACAATGGCTGAGTAATCTATTGCGATAATATAAAATATATCACTCATTTGTTGAGAAATATGAATGTTCTGTGTGACATGTCACAGATCTGTTGCAACACATGAGTGATCTATTAGAATAGTTGCCAACGATCAATATTGTTTAGATTTCTTCCTACATTGGATCGTCTATTATGACAGATAAATAATCAGTTGGAAAAATCATATCTTGGACATGTATTGTTGGAAGAGTTGATAGGATTTTATCCAACAGGAGCTTCCTCTGTTGAATCAGATTATTAATTCGATGGTTCTTTCATTGCATCAGATGGTTAATCAGTTACATCAGATTTTTTATCCAATGCTTAATCTGTTGCAACATATCGTTAATTTGTTGTATCAAATAGTTAAACTATTGCACATATGCTAAATCTATTGTATCAAATGATTAATTTGTTGCATTAAAATTATAATCTGATGGTTCCTCTGGTGCATCAGATGGTTGATTTGTTACATCATTTGACAAATCTGTTGTATCAGATGGTTAATATGATACACCAGATGGATAATCTATTGGATAAAATAAAAAACAGTAGCATGATTTTGTTCAACAGAAAAACAACAATATCACCATTTTTACCAAGAACAAGAACAGAACAAATCAACCCAAATCGTTGTTTTATTTTTATAAACACAAACAACAAAAAATTAACTTTAAAAAAAATACAACAAATAACAAAAACTCATAATTCATTTCAAAAAAAGAAGAGAAAAATATCAGAAATTAGGGTTTTGTTCAGACCACATTTCAAATTAAAACAACAAATATTAAAATTGTTAACCAATACTATAAAAGAAGTTGGCTCAAGTTTCTCATTTTTTTCAAAACTTAAAAGGCCATAAATTTTTACCTATAAAAGACGAAAAGGAACGATGGTGAATTCGAAGCTGTTGTGGCCGGGGAGCAAGGCTGCCACGTTGATTGAAGGTTGAAGAATTCAAAGCTGTTGTGGCCGAAGAGAAAGGATGTCACATCGATTGAAGGTTGAAATCAAAAGCAACTCAAAGCCCAACTATTTATCGTCGGATGTTGAAGTCATCGAGGATTGAAAAAAGAAATTTGTAGAGCTGTTGGTTGGGAGAGAGTTAAGAGAAAATGTCGAGAGAGAGGAGAAAGACTAGTTGATTTGGTTGAAGAGGGGTGTGGGTTGGGTTGATTTGTATTTTTGAAAAGATTAGAAAGTTTTGAAAATATTAATTAAGTCCACAATTAACTTAATCAAGTTTCCTAATGATGTTTGACCCTTTAAGTTGGTCAATGCCACCAATCCTTCATTCAAGACTTAAAAGATACATTTTCTTCAATTTTCTCTAGTGTCATATTACCTCTTATGGGATAGATTACTCACCACAATTATTTAAGTCACCTAACTAGTCATAATTTTAAAAGAAAAAATAAATGACTTTCCTAATCATATATAGAATATCATGTTACCTCTTATTAGATAGATTACCAATCATAATAATTTAAGTCACCTAATTAGTCATGGTTTAAAAAAGAAGAGTGATAAATGACTTTTCTAAGCATATAGAGGAATGTCATGTCACTTCTCTAGTGAGATAGACTACTTACCATAATTAATCATCTAAGCCACTTAATTAATCATGATTTAAAAAGTAAAAAAATATTTGACTTTCCTAATCATATAATATAGAGTATCGTGTTATCTCTTATGAAATAGATTATCTGTCATAATCATTTCACAAAATCAATGCATGATTAGTTGTTTGTTTTCTCTTTTATCCTTAGTAATAACTATGAAAAGATATTAATCTAGTGCAAAAAAGAGAAACATTAAATAAAAATGAGTAATAAGCAAGGGTATCAATTAAATTACCGGCCTTCTAGTTAATGCTTTTCTTAAGGAGTGTGAAACTTAAAAATGTGACAAATTATTATGAACAGTGGGAGTAAAATAATAATTTGATTAAATTACCTTTATTTGTTCCTTGATCTCAATTTAATACACTTTTTTTTCACCTTATTAATTTCTCTTCGCATTTATTAAATTAGGGCTAAGGTGAAACAAATTATTATTTTTTTGATTTCTTAAATCGACAGCTATTTGGAGTCAGTTATTTTTAGTAAGCATAATAATTGATAACTAAAATGATAGAAGAAAGTACTTTATAAAATGTGGATTTAAGAATAAATTATTATGAATCTTTTGATACACCTCATGAGATTATTTTATATCACCCTCCACATAGAATGATAATCCCATAATTTTAATACAAATGGTGGAATAAAATAATTCAAATACTAGATTATAACTCATATTAAATATGAAATAAAATTAATCCCAAACTTTATCATAGAATTATTTTTCTTATTTGACCAACATTTTATTGAAAATCACTTGAAAATCTCAATCAAGAGTTTTTACGACTATGCTTGAGATATTGAAAGGACGTGCTATAGTTACATGTTAGGCATGACAATCTCTCCTTAGTGCTCCATCTGGACAACATTTTTAGCACCGAAAATCACTAACTATCCATAATAAGGCTGCACATATTGAAATATTTGGTTTGTATAAACATCATATATTTCAGCCCAACATACCATAGCTCATTCAACTCATCAATTAATAATTCTAAGTACACATAAATATCATTTTCGAAGGAGGATGGATCTATACTAATCATTGACACCAATATATACTTTGGCTTCAAGTAGATCCATAGTGAAAAATTGTAATTCATCAACATAACAAGTCATGTGCTATGAAAAATGCTCATGATCCAAAATGTATTAAACCCATCATTTAAAAGATCCAATTTGATATTTCGAGGATCATTTAAGAAGGATGAATACAAAGATTCAAAATCCTTTCAAGCTTCTCCATCAGCAGGATATCTTAAAATTTCTTGTATTAGGTCATTCAGAGGCATGCCATGTTATTGCAGCAGCTGTTTTAGGACACATGAACTGTCTTTGAAGCCTAGACTTCAAAGGATAATATCTTAAAACCTTGGAGGGTATTTTAGATTTTTCAGTAGTCAATACATCAGCTACATCAATCATCTAGAAGACCCACACACAGAGAAATTATCATCCTCCGCCTTGTCTTTTTAAAATAGCATGCAATTGTTAGGACATGTATGTATTTTTTTCATAACTAAGACAACCATTTATCATTTTTCTAGATTTATTGAAAGACTTAGACAGTTGAGCAAACAAAAATACTTTTTTAAATAAGTCTAGCAGATTTGAAAAGGCCATATTACTCAACCAATGCATGCTTTTAAGCAAGTATAACTGAATCAAAAAACTCAACGTGCCAAACTTCTCACACCCTGGATATAACTTCTTATTTCCTTCTTTAACTAATCTATAAAATCTCTTTATATCTTTATATAGTCCTTTTTTCACCCCCTTTTCATGCCATACATGTCTAAATATTTCATAAAACAGTCCATCAATATCATCATGATGGTTACAAGTTTCATAATCATTACTACTTGAGTGTGATGTACTTGTGAATACCCTTTTTTGTGAGAAATCCACCTGTCATATCCGACAGCAGATCCTTTTCGTAAAAAAGTGATCTTCCACAATATTTCTGAAATGCTAGTAGTGATTCTTGTAAACATTATATGAGCATAATATCTCTTTTATAGAACCCATTTCAAATGCCTTATCAAGAAAATCCTTTACTCCATTGATGAACTCACCACTACTTCTTCTTAGATTTATCCAACTTCTATCTGAACTACTCTTAGACATTTATGTGAGACAATAAATCAAAAATATTAACTAACATACAAACAATAATGTTCGGCAATTGAACAATAATTTCTCAAACAACACGTGGACACTATATAGTTTAATATATAATGCAAGAACAATAGAAAGCAGTACATAAGATTTCTTTATGATCACCCAAAGACAAGCCAGATTAACATATAGTTATAATCTTAGACATACTCCTAACTACTAAAACAAAACTAAGAACCATTGATGTTCTTTATAGGGTACGTAAGTGAGATATTTTATCACTGTTTATTTGAAAGCAAGAGTAGATTTAAAGAAAAAATATGAAATCTAATTCTACTACTTGTTAGACTATTAATATTACTTTATGTTTAACACTCATACAATAATAATCAGGTATGATTCACACATCAACTACGTAATCAATAACTCACTTAGGTTCAAGAAATAAAATCATTTCAAATTTAATTTAACTTTATCAAAAAATCAAGACCAATTCAAACTTAAACATGAGAATACTTGATCAAACAATTAATTTTTAATAAACATGAGGATACTAGCGAAAACATGATAATACTAGATCAAACAATCCCTTCTTAATAAAAGACTATTTTTCAGTTTATCTTGAGCAAAGCATAGCCCAAACAAATTTCACATAATTAAGTAGACCTATTAAGTAGAGACACTAAATAAACACACAAAGTAGATGAAAGAGAATAACTTTATGTTTAACAATCATACAACAACACTTAACAATATACATCACTTTAATATAATAGATTTCATACTAATTAGATGAAAGAAATGACGAACTAAAAAATAATGAAAGCTACAAGTACTACTTGATGGACTATTACTATTACTTTACGTTTAACACTCTTACAACAACTACTATTTACAACCAACAAATTAAATCATTTCAAATTTAATTTAACTTCACAAAAAAATTCAAGAAGGGTTCAAGTTAAAGATGGGAATACTAGATCAAATAATCCCTTTTAAATAGATATGCCAATATTGGACCAAACATGAGAATACTAGACCAAAATGTTCCTTTTTAATAAAAGATCATTTTTAGGTTTGTCCTAAGCAAACCATAGCCAAATTCAATAACATAAAAAGAGATGTTACTTTAATATAACAGATTCCACACATAAGTAGACATACTATGTAGATGAAAGAAATGACACACTGAGTAGCTTTAGAAATAGCCTTCTTCGATATGTCAATTGGAGTACCTCGAACTAACATTGTGTCTAACGTGGGGTGCTCGGCATATCCTTCTCCTTTCTAAAAGGATTCGTAATCTTAATGTTGTGTCACGACCCAAAAATGAGGGTCATGATGGCATTTGTTGCGGCGTATCTTGACAAGTAAGGCTATTACCCAAACTAATACAAAAAGAAGAAAAGACAGAAATATCCCAAGGTAAAGCTTCTAAAATGAAGCTGAACCATATAAGTAATCATAACAATGAAGAAAGAACTTATCCAAAATACCAATCATGCCCCAAACTAGGTGTCAATAATGTAAGAACTATCAATACAGTCCAGGAGTCAAATACATCAGAAAAATACCAGAAGGAAATAATATCTGTCTCCGAATAATAATAAAGACATAACTACTATAAAAAGATAGAGGTGAACTCCGGACACATAAATGTCCAGCTGTTACCTTGGAAGCTCCAACAATTGCCAGAGTCAAGTAAGTTGAGGCTTACTTGAGCTAGGACTTGTACCAAATGGGAGCAGTAGGTATGAGTAGGGTCCACTTATGCTCAGTAGGTATTATATGCCGACCAAGCAAATTAGTAAATAAAGCATAAAAAATATACACTAAAGGCATGTTACCTGCAATAAATAAATAGCCCACAACTGTAGCCCACACTACTTGCACTAAGAGTTCTAATATATCAGATATATTACAACAACACACCAAGATATAGAACACAAGTATACATTATGTCACCTATAAATAGAACAAGGAAGAACATGTAGATACAAAATCATCAAATACAAGTAAAGAAAGGTAAGACAAATACATAGATGACAAGTCAATATGGCAATACAACACAACATAAAAACAATAAAGTAAGTGCAATGTATATGATATAATAATGATGATGATGATGATGATGCATGAGGTCGTTGCACAACCTCTGAAATCATTGCACAATCCTCGTATATACCTACGGAGCTAAAGCTTTCCAACGTAGGATCCATGGGGGGTTCGTCAACCCATATACAATCCTTATATTTCGTATCTCCTTTCTGGCACATCCCTCGAAAAGGGTTTTACAAGGTGTTACAATATTTCCTCCCTGGCACATTTCTCGGGAAGGATTTTAAAAAGATGTTGCCAATGTTACTCAGGTGTTGCCATGGTGGTACCAATGTTTTAGAAATGAGTTTGATATGAGGATGTAATTCTCTCAACCAATCACAATGAGTATTTCCACAATCAACCACATGATATATTTTCACAACCAACCATAATGATATAATTCCACAACCATGTGAGTCAATATCCACTTATTAGTTCTGTTTTATCCATGAATTTCCACATGTCTCATATACCAACAAGTATGAATATATCACAATACACCTATGATACCATATTAGACATTTCAACAGCACAATACAATTAGTCACATGTATTCAGGGCTATCAACACCACATAGGACTCCACACAGTCACACACCTCACATAATATCTTAATTTTGACAATTACATCACATATAGGCTCCCACACGGCCACAACACATAGATAGTCATTTTTCATGATTAATTCCCACCCTTAATATGCATTTTATACCATCATTTATTACCCATCCCAATCTGCAAAAGTTAAGCCATAACCTACCTCAAATATTGAAATCGGTCCGCTACACTTCAAACTCATGACCTTACTTTATATGAATGATTCCGAACTTAACTAAAAATATCAAATATGAAAACTATGCATAAGAAAAATCCAATGACATCCATATTGACTACTTTTGGTTTGGGATCAAAATGGGCCCCCGAAATGCATTTTCAAAAAAAAAAAGGCAAAATCAAAACTTTACTTTAAAAATGTGTTTCCCATATTTTAGGAACCTACGGATAAAAACTCAAGTCAAATTGAGTAAAAAACGAGGTTCAAATAAAAAAAAATTGAGCTTTACCGGGTAAAATTTTTGAAATTCTGGTTAAATTCAAGAATCAAAGTTGTTTTAAAGGTTAAATTGATGAAAAACTAGTAATTATAGGATAAAAACATTATTCAAGTTAAAATAAGTGAAATTGAGGTGTAAAATCAAGCCCTAAGATTTTTGTGGTTTGAGAAATTAACCAAGATATTACTAAAAAAATGTTGAATTCTTACCTTAAGTCCGTAATAAAACCAAGAAATAGATGTTAATCTAGCTCCCAAGCTCCCACAAACTTTACTTTTAAGCTTTCACACTATTTTAGGGTTTAACTCTCAATAGTGTAACGCCTCAAAATCTCATCCCGAGACGTCACACGGTGCTTAAGGCTATACAAGTAGCCCTAAGATAACCCTTTGAGCCTGCTACTAAGTCTAGAACTCACTTTAAGGAAAATTAATTAAGAAATCACACCATATCACGTCAAACCTGGGCTAAAATAACTGAAAAACATCATCTAAATAACAAATAATGAGAATCTGGAAACTCCAATTGATAGTCGACAAGCCTCTACTTACTAAGGGACTAGAGAGTCATTGGGATAAACCCCCAACTGACTCAAACTGAACTGAAATCAATAAACAACTACTACAAAGACTGAAAATATGAGAAATAGGTCCTCAAACCATGAGGACTCACCAACTGGAAAAGCGTAGATGAAGGTACTCGGAGATCACTGTCGCTGCTGAATCTGAGCACGTGAACCTACATTATGAGACAATGTAGCACATAGACATATATGTGGATCAGTACTTTGGGAATGTACTGATTATATGGGGGTGCATGCAATAAGTAAACAATATCATTAATCTTTATAAAAATCATGCATGCTAACATAAAGGGCTAACATAGCTTGAGTAAATCTAGAATCTAAATCTTGTAAACCATGAACGATAAAACCGGTAGTATAACTCTTGTAAGTCATTTCACTTGGTTCTAAAATCTGTATGCTCTGCTTGTTTCTCAAAACTTGTAAGCACAAATAAAAGGAATCTTAAACCCTAGTATGTGTTCTTGAGAGAATTGAATGAATGGTTCATGAAGCTCTTGGTTTGGGGATTCTAATTCTTGACTCAATTTTGAAAAGTAACAGTGAAATCTTGAGATTTCTTGAATTTTGGGTTGAAACCCTAGTATGTGTTCTTGAGAGAATTGAGTGGAATGACTATATTTTGGGCTACTTTTCAGATGTTAGCCCAAGTTATGGCTGCTAGTGTTCAAGCCAATAATCAGGCTGCTGTTCCACATCAGCAAGGGGGTGATGCAGCCACAGCCAGACTTCGTGACTTTATGAGGATGAACCTGCCTGAATTCTTTGGGTTAAAATTCGGTGAGGACCCGCAGTTGTATCTAGATAAGGTGAAGAAGATCACCCAAGTTATGCCTGTAACTGAGGAGAAGAGCGTAGAACTAGCCTCTTATCATTTGAAAGATGTTGCTTATGATTGGGTAGTGATATGGAGGAAGAGTAGAGGGGAGAATACAACTCCTATGACTTGGCAGGTGTTTTAGGATGCATTCTTAGGCAAGTTATTCCCACTTGAGATAAGGGAAGCGAAGATAGAAGAGTTTATGAACCTGAGGTAGGGCTCCATGATAGTAAAAGAGTATTGCCTCAAGTTCAATCAGTTATCTAAGTATGCTCCTGACTTGATAGTTGACCCAGATCTAGTTTGAAAAAGTTATTGATTGGTGTGTCTGGATTGGTAGTTAAGATGTGTAGGACTACTATGCTCAATAGAGACATAGATCTCTCTAGACTAATGATACATGCTCAGTAGATTGAGGCATAAAAGATGAAGGAGAGAGAGAGAGTAAGAGGAAATAAGAGGGCTAGATCAAAGAAGTTTGAGTATGTCCAGACTAGATCTCATGGAGGGAGCCGTCTGCAGTTTTAGAATCGGTTACCTATTTTCACACCTTCATCAGCCAGTGCTCCCGTACCCAGAAACAAACAGGAGCAGGGGAATAAGTTTTCTATGTCCAGATCTCAGCACAGTGTAAGTGGTAGGACCCATCCCGATGAGTGCTTGGCAGAGCAGAAGGGTTATTATGGTTGTGGCAAGTTAGTCCATAGACTTAGAGAGTGCCTGTATGCTAAGCAGGGAAAATAAGATGTTTATCCCAATGACTCTCTAGTCCCTTGTAAGTAGAGGCTTGTCGGACTAATCAGTTGGAGTTTCCAGATTCTCAGTATTTGTTATCCAGATGATGTTTTTCAGTTATTTTAGCCCAGGTTTGACGTGATATAGTAAGATTGCTTAATTCATTTATCTTAAAGTAAGTTCTAGACTTAGTAGCAGGCTCAAAGGGTTAATTTAGGGCTACTTGTAGCCTTAAGCACCGTGTGGCGTCTTGGGATGAGATTTCGGTGCTTTACAAACTTAGTATCAAAGCCTAAGGTTTAGAAAGTCCTAGGGTGTCAGACAGGCTAGGTTACGTAGAGTCTTGATCATCGGTGTGAAGTGCGCCACATCTATGAGCAAGAGGATATGGAACTTTTTTGGAAAAAGTCATCTCTTTCTTTCAAAAGTCATCATGCCTATAGTTGTCTCTATCTACTATTAACTTGTGCTCTTTCATTGCAGAAAATGACTCCCCATAGAGATAATGCCCCTAGAAATGACAATCAGCCACCCCAACTTGTCGATCCACTGAATAAGAATGTGTGTCATGCCGAATTTGGGCTGCTTTTTAAACATTAGCCCAAGCTGTGACTGCTACTATCCAAGCAAATAATCAAGCTGCTGTTCTGCATCAACAAGGGAGTATGTAGCCGCAGCCAGAATTTGTGACTTTATGAGGATAAACCCGCCCAAATTCTTTTGGTCAAAAGTAGGTGAGGACCCGCAGTTATATCTAGATGAGGTGTTATATCTAGATGAGGTGAAGAACATCACTCAAGTTATGCATGTAACTGAGGAGGAGAGCGTAGAACTGGCCTCTTACCATTTGAAAGATGTTGCTTATGATTAGGTAGTGATATAGAGGAAGAGTAAAGAGGAGAATGGAACTCCTATGACTTGGCAGGTGCTTCAAGATGCATTCTTAGACAAGTTCTTCCCACTTGAGATGATGGAAGCGAAGATAGAAGAGTTCATGAACCTAAGTTAGGGCTCCATGACAGTAAAGGAGTATTACCTCAAGTTCAACCAGTTACCTAAGTATGCTCCTGACTTGATAGCTGACCCCAGATCTAGTATGAGTAAGTTCGTGACTGGTGTATCTGGATTGGTGGTTAAAGAGTGTAGGACTGCTATGATCGATAGAGATATGGATCTCTCTACACTAATGATGCATGCTCAGCAGATTGAGGCAGAAAAGATGAAGGAGAGAAAGAGAGTAAGAGGAAATATGAGGGCTAGATCAGAGCAGTTTGAGTATGACCAAACTAGATCTCATGGAGGGAGCCATCCGCAGTTTCAAAATTGGTTACCTATTCTCGCACCTTCATCAGCCAGTGCTCCCACACCCAGAAACAGACAAAAGCAGGGGAATAAGTCTTCTATTTCCAAATCTCAGCACAGTATGAGTGACAGGCCCAATTATCCCCCATGTTCTAAGTGTGGTAGGACCCATCCCATCGAGTGCTTGGCAAAGCAGAAGGGTCGTTATGGTTGTGGAAAGTTGGGCCATAGACTTAGCGAGTGTCCATATGCTAAGCAGGGAAACAAAGATTTTTGTCCCAATGACCCTCTAGTCCCTTACTAAGTAGAGGCTTGTCGGACTATCAGTTGGAGTTTTTAGATTATCAGTATTTGTTATCAATATGATGTTTTTCCAGTTATTTTAACCTAGGTTTGATGTGATATGGTGTGATTGCTTAATTCATTTGTCTTAAAGTGTGTTCTAGACTTAGTAGCAGGCTCAAAGGGTTAGCTTGAGGCTACTTGTAGCCTTAAGCACTGTGTGACATCTTGGGATGAGATTTCGGGGCGTTACAAATAACAAGATGAAAAATGAGGAAAATGGGCCCAAAACTGATTTAATGGCGCAAAAAAAATCTCTGCCAGCAAAGAAAAGAAAAAGCTGCAGTTTTTTTAATGTCTAATTCAGACTTCGACAAGGTACTCGGGATTACTTCAGAGTTCGATATGCACAAACAAACTATGCAACCATACTAGTTTTGACGTTCTAGATGCGTTGGAGAAGTCAGTTTTTTGAAAAAAAAATTATTTTCACAAAGTTGACCCCTGAAATATGAAGTCACAATTTTCCAAATCGAGGGTCAAAATGAGATTTAAAAGCTGTAAAATCATACCAAATATGATAACACCCTAAAATTGATATTTCGGATCTGCTGGCGAAGTTGGATTTTCCATCCGAGGTTGTTTCAACCAAATGTGGGTCCCACCCATATTTTTAATTTTTCAACTTTTCGACCAATAGGTCGAAATGAGCTTGGGTGCACCAGGACTAGAACCAATGGTCTATCTAGCCTAAAGTTAATATTTTGAAGTTGTTGGTGCAGTCCATTTGGACATCCATCGCACGGATCAACAGATATCCACATAAGTCTATATGAGGCTGTCGAAGCTATCAAAAACCACAATATCACATAAGTGATACCAAAACGCATCGGAAATTATGCCAATCACTCTCACGCCCCAGGAATACCATAATGAAACTACGGGGAGGGGTAAAATATTCAAATCATAAAAAATAAAAAAATTCACATATTTTATCAAATTTTTATATCGTTACATCATCTACCACTAAAAATCTAGTTCGTTCTCAAACTAAGGAAAAGAAATAACTGAATCAATGAAGAGCTGAGGATAAGAACTACACATATTTGACTCGACCTCCCAAGTAGCTCCATCTACAGGTCGATGTCGCCACTGGACCTTAACCATAAGGATCAATCTAGAGTGCAACCGCCTAACATCCCTAGCCAAAATGGAGATCAGATCCTGAACAAACGATAACCGCTCATCTAGCTGAACTAACTCTCAATGAATAATATGAGACTCATCAGGAATACAGCGAGGAAGCATAGAAACATGAAAAACTGGATGAACAACTGATAGATTAGGCGGCAAAGCCAACTTATAAGTCACATCACCAATAGTCCAAAGAATCTCAAATGGACCAATATACCTGGGGCTAAGTTTGCCCTTTTTCCCAAACCTCATCACATCCTTCATGGGTGAAACTCAAAGAAAAACATGATCACCAACACCAAATCTCAAAGCACGAAGTTTATGATTAGCATAGCACTTCTGCCTACTTTGAGCCGCTTTAAGTCTATCCCGAATGACCCAAAATCTATCCAAAGACTCACGAATAAAGTCCGTACCTTGAGGTCTCACCTCTGAAATATCAAACCAACCCACTGGAGAGCGACAATGCCTACCATACAATACCTCAAAAGGAGCCATATCAATACTGGAATGGTAGCTATTATTATATACAAACTCAGCTAAAGCCAAATGCTACTCCCATTGGCCACCAACATCCATCACGCTTGCGTAAAGCATATCCTCCAAAACCTGAATGGTCCGCTCTAACTGGCCATTAATCAGGGGTGAAACGAGGTACTAAGATCTAGTCGAGTACCCAACTCATCCTAAAAAGTCTTCCAAAAGTGAGATATGAACACGGGACCTGAAATAATGGACACTGACACACCATGCAGATACACAATCTCACGAATGTAGAGATGGGCCAACCTCGCAGCATTGAATGAGACCTGAACCAAAATAAAATGAGTTTACTTGGTTAATCAATCCACGATGACCCAAACACTGTCAGAACCATGAGATGTACGAGGCAAACCAGTCATAAAGTCTATGGTGATGCGTTCCCACTTTCGCTTAGGAATAAGTAACCTCTGAAGCAAACCACCAAGTCTCATATGCTCAGCCTACAACCTACTGACAACATAGGAATGAGACACAAATTCTCTATATCTCGCCTCACACCACCCCAACAGTAGTGCTATCTCAAATAACGATATATCTTAGTCACACTTGGATAGATAAAATATCTGGAATAATGGGCCTCCTCCAAGATTAACCTAATCCAGTCACCCACTCTCGGCACACAAACTCGGTCTCCAATCCGTAAAACTCCATCTGAATCAAGTAAGTCTTCCTTAGCTTCCTCACTCAATACCTTATATCGAATCAACCTCAATCCAATATCATCAAACTGATGAGCTTAAATCTGCTCCATCAAAGAATATCTAGCCTTTACAAATGCCAAAACACGCCCAGGTGTCAAAATATCAAGTCTAACTATCTGGTTAGTTAAAGACTGAACCACTAAGGCCAAAGACCTCTCCTGGGTCAAAAGATGCACCAAGCTACCCATGCTAGTCGACTTTCAGCTCAAGGCATCTGCAACCACATTAGCCTTTCCCGGATGGTAGAGAATAGTCAAGTCATAATCCTTAAGAAACTCAAGCCAACGACACTACCTCATATTAAGATCTCGCTGGGTAAAGAAGTACCAAAGGCTATGATGATCTGAGAAGATCTCACAACAGACTCCGTACAAGAAGTGCCTCCATAACTTCAAGGCAAACACAACTACGCACAACTCTAAATCATAGATAGGATAATTCCTCTCACGAGGCTTCAACTGATGAGATGCATACATAATTACCTTGCCCTTCTACATCAACACACCACCTAACCCAATACCTGAAGCATCACAAAAGATGATAAAGCCCACACTCTCCTTGGGCAAAGCTAAAATAGGAGTTGAAGTTAAAAAATCCTTGAGCTTTTGAAAGCTCACCTCACTAGCATCGAACCACTAAAAAGAAATCTTCTTCTGGGTCAACTTGGTCAATGGATCTACAATGGCTAAACAAACTGTAACAAAACGCTGATAATTCCCAGCCAAGCCAACAAAACTCCAAATCTCAATGGGCAAAGTAGGTCTAGCCCAATCACGAACTATTGCAACCTTGGCCGGATCAACCATAATACCTTCCTTGGTCACCACATGACCCAAGAAAGAAATATACTCCAACCAAAACTCGCACTTAGAGAACTTAGCATACTTCTCATCCCTCAATCTCTGAAGCACAATCTATAGATTCTCCGTATGCACAACCTCACTCTTGCAATAAACCAAGATATCATCTATAAATATAATAATAAAGAAGTCGAGATATGATCAAAACACCTAATTCATCAACTCCATTAATGCGGCAGGGGTATTGTTCAACCCAAAAGACATGACCAATAACTCAAAATGACCATATCGAGTCCGAATAGCTCTTTCAGAATATTTAAAGCTCTAATCCTCAACTGGTGATAACCGAACCTCAAATCAATCCTTGAAAACACCACACCCTAAAGCTGATCAAACAAATCATCAATACTAGGAAGAAGATACTTATTCTTAACTGTCACCTTATTTAACTATTGATAATCAATACATATCCACATAGACCCATCCTTTTCTTCATAAATAAGACAGGCGCACCCCAAGGTAAAGTACCAGGTCAGATAAATCCTTTGTCCAATAACTCCTACAACTGATCCTTCAGTTCTTTCAACACTACTGGGGCCATCCTATAAGGAGGACTAAAAATGGGCTTGGTGCTTGACTAAACATCAATAGCAAAATCAATATCTTGATTCGCAGGCATACCAGATAAGTCCATAGGGAACACGTCTATAAACTCACAGATAATACAGACAGAATCTAAGGAAGAAGGAGAAATAATATTGGTGTCACGAATATGGGCCAAGTAAGATAAGTATCCCTTCTCAACCAATTTACAAGCCTAAACATAAGATATAATCCTCTTAGGACCCAAATGAAGTACACCCTTCCAAGCTATCCTTGGCACACTCGGCGAAGCTAAAGTCATGGTCTTGGCATAACAATCTAGGATGGCATGATAAGGAGCCAACCAATCCATACCCAAAATAACATCAAAATCAATTATATCTAATACAAGCAAATCTACCAAAGTATCACACCCGAAAAAAGTCACAACATAAGATTGGTGCACTCGATCCACCACTAAAAAATCACCTACTGGGGTAGATACATGAATAGGAATAGCAAGAGGCTCACTAACAAAATTAAAATCTGAAGCAAAATATATAAACACATAGAAGAAAGTCGATCTGAGGTCAAATAATACAAATGCAGGTCTGAAACAAATGGGGTCAATGCATGTAATTACGTCATCAGAAGCCTCTACCTCAAATCTGGTTGGTATAGCGTAACACTCACTATGACCACTAGCAGCCTGGGTAGCTGTACGACCACCAACTACCTGAGTGGCCCGACGAGCTCCACTACCTCTACCCCTCGCACCTCTGGTAGCACCCCTACCCTTCATAAATAAAATAAGAGTGGCTCAAATCACCCAACGGGGATAGTCCCTACCCACATGGTCAATCGCATCACACACATAGAAACCTCTATGACCAGTCTCAAAAGAAGAAGGTATAACTGGGCTCGAACGGCCACTATGAACTACTGAACTAGAAGGTCCACCACTTGAACTTTGTAATGCCTCTTGCACTGGCCTACTATGGTATCCACGAGAACCTCTAAAATCTTTGCCTCAATAGGTCTGACTCCTGAACCACCAAAATATCGCGCCTTCTTGGTGCCTCCCTGAGATGCACTAAGAATACCTTCTGTCATCTTAGCATGATCTATAATACTATGAAAAGAAGCCTCAAACACAACTATCTGACATGTTATCATAGAAATATCTGGACAGTTCATAGAAGCTTGCATCATACTTAGCAACTATCATAGAGCCTTGATCCAAATGATTAAACACATCCTATATATGGTATTTCAAACTGAAAGGCACAAATCTCTCTAGGAATGCCTCAGTGAACTGATCCCAAGTCATCTCGGGAGAATCACGGGATCTATAACTGACAAATGACCTTCACCAATATCTTGTTGCATCTCTCAACTGATAAAAGGTATAAGCAAGTCCATGAGACTCGAGTGAACCCAAATTATACAACTTCTCTTGATAATTAATCAGAAATTCATAGGCATCCTTGCCTACTGTGCCACTAATTCTGGGAGGACCCAATCGAGTAACCCTCTCGAACCTTTTTTAATCCTTAGAAGATATCAGTGCACTAGCAGGGCAAAGGAGAACCCTCTAAACGATTCAATAAATGTACCAACAATCCCTCCAATACCAGGGCAAACAAACTCTGAAGAATTGGAGTAGGACTTACGCCTCCAACCAGATCAACACAAGGCTCTGGGAAGAGTCCCCTAGCACTCCTTCTAGACAGGGCTGTATCGCGGGGTCATCTTCTCCCTTAAGTCCATCCATAACTCGAGGCTCACCCTCTGGGCGAAGGCTCTACATCACTACTCTCGAAGGACCTAGTCAACACCATCTGCACAGAAAGAGTGAAACATAACTCAGAACACAACATATGAAACAACTTCATACAATATGGAATAAAAATAAGGAAAGTTTTCTAAAGACATCCTATAGCCTGTCGAAGATAGATACAGACGTCTACATACCAATCTATGAGACTCTATTAGACATCCCAATCTTACATAATTGAGACCAATGAAACCTGGTTTCTGTGATACCAATTTTTCATGACCCAAAAATAAAGGTCATGATGACACTTGTCATGGTGTACCTTGAAAAGTAAACCTATCACCCAAACTGATACAAAAATAGGAAAAAATAGAAATATCTCAAGGTAAGACTTCTAGAATAAAGTCGACCCATATAAGTAATCATAACAATGCAGAAAGAACTTATTCAAAATACCAATCATGCCCAAAACCAGGTGTCAATAGTGTAAGAATTACTAATGCAATCCAGGAATCAAATACATCAGAAAAATACCCACAAAGGAATAATATCTATCTCCAAATACTAATAAAGACATAACTACTATAGAAAGATAGAAGTGAACTCCGGACACATAAATGTCCAACCGCTACCTTGGAAGCTCCAACTATCGTCCAAGTCAAGCAACCTGAGGCTCACTCAAGCTAGGACTTATACCAAAAAGGCGCAATAGGCATGAGTATGGTCCACTTGAACTCAATAGGTATCATAGGCCGACCAAGAAAAGTAGTAAATAAAGCATACAAAATATACATTAAGGCCATGTCACCTACAATAAAAAAATGTCCCACAACGGTCGCCCACACCGCTTGTACTAAGAGTTTTAATATATCACATATATTAAAACACACCAAGATGTAGAACACAAGTATACATTATGTCACATATAAATAGAACAAGGGAGAACAAGTAGATACAAGATCATCAAATATAAGTAAAGGAAGGTAAGACAAATACATAGATAACAAGACAATATGGCAATACAACACAAAATAAACACAATAAAGTAAGTACAATGTATATGACGATGATGATGATGATAATGATAATGATTATGCATGAGGTCGTCGTACAACCTCCGGAATCATCGCACAATCCTCGTATACACCTACGGAGCTAAAGCTTTCCAACATAGGACCCATGAGGGGTTCGTCAACCCATATACAATCCATATATTTCGTATCTACTTTCTGGCACATCCCTCAAAAAGAGTTTTATATGGTGTTACAATATCTCCTCCCTAGCGCATTCTTCGGGGAGGATTTTAAAAAGATGTTGCCAATGTTACTCAGGTGTTGCCACGGTGGAACCAATATTTTATGAATGAGTATGATATAAGGATTAATTCTCTCAACCAATCACAATGAGTATTTCCACAATCAACCAAATGATATATTTTCATAACCAACCACAATGATATAATTCCATAACCATGTCAGTCAATATCCACTCATTAGTTCCATTTCATCCATGAATTTCCACATGTCTCATATACCAATAAGTATGAATATATCACAATACACCAATGATACCACATTAGACATTTCAACAGCACAATACAATTAGTCACATGTATTCAGCGCTAGCAACACCACATAGGACTCCACACAGTCACACACCTCACATAATATCTTAATTTCGACAATTACATCACATGTAGGCCCCTACACGGCCACAACACATAGATAGTCATTTTTCATGATTAATTCTCACCCTTAATATGCATTTTGTACCATCATTTACTACCCATCCTAGTTTGAAAAAGTTAAGCCATAACCTACATCAAAAGTCAAAACTAGTCCACTACACTTCAAACCCACGACCTTACTTTCCATGAACGATCCCAAACTTCACTAAAAATATCAAATATGAAAACTACGCGTTAAAATAAAACTAATGGCACCCATATTGACTACTTTTGATTAGGGATCAAAACGAACACCCAAAATAAATTTTCAAAAAAGAAGGTAAAAATTAAAACTTTACTTTAAAAATGTGTTCCCCATATTTTTAGGAACCTACAGATGAAAAACCAAATTAAATCAAGTACAAAATGAGATTCAAATCGAAGAAAATCCATTTTTGAGTTTTATTGAGTAAAATACTTTAAAATCTGGGCCAAAATCAAGAATTAGAGTTGTTTTGAAGGTTAAATTGATTAAAAAAAAATCTAGTAATTATTAGATAAAAAATTATTCAAGTGAAAAGAAGTGAAATTGAGGTTTAAATCAAGCCCCTAAGATTTTTGTAATTTTGAAAAATTAATCAAGAAATTACTAAAAAAAAATGGTGAATTCTTACCTTAAATATGTAATAAAACGAAGAAATAGATGTTAATATAGCTCCCAAGCTCCCACAACCATTAATTTTAAGCTCCCACACTATTGTAGGGTTTAACTCTCAATTGGCAAGATGAAAAATGAGGAAAAATAGGTCCAAGACTGATTTAATGGTGCAGAAAAATCTGCACCAGCAAAGAAAAGAAAAAGCTGCAGTTTTTTTTGGCAAGTCCAATTCGGACCTCGACGGAGTGCTCGAGATTCATTTGGAGCCCGACATATATAAAATAACTATACAACCATACTAAATTAGACGTTCTGAATGCGTTGGTAGAGTCAAATTTTTGAAAGAACATCATTTTCACAAACTTGACCCCCGAAACCCAAAATTATAATTTTTCAAACCAAGGATCGAAATGAGATTTAAAAGCCGTAAATCATACCAAATATGCTAACATTCTAAAATTAATATTTAGGATCTGCTGGTGAAGTCGAATTTTCTATTCGAGGCCGTTTCGATCAAATGTGGATCACACCTATATTTCTAATTTTTCAACTTTTCGACCAATAGGTGGAAATGATCTCGGGTGCACTGGGACCCAAACCAAAGGTATACCTAGCCTAAAATTGATATTCCAAAGCTACTAGCACTGTCCGTTTATCCATCCTTCGTACGGATCAAAACATATCCACATAAGTTCAAAATAAGACTCCCGAGGCCATCAAAAACCACAATATCACATAAATGATACCAAAATACATAAAAAATTATGCCAATCACTCCCACACTCTAGAAATACTATAATGCAACTAGGAGGAGAGGTGAAATAGTTAAATCACATAAAATCACAAATTTCACATATTTTATCAACTTTTTAGGTTGTTATAGGTTACAACACAATTGGCACAGAATTTATGCACCAACTCAGCCCCATAATTTCCCACATGTTTGTTCATCCATCCTATCATGTACTTCTCAAATAACTGTTTCAGTATGGGATCCCTTTTTTATGCCTTAGGTAACATGTAGGGTTCTTTATGTATGCTTCTCATTTAGTTCTCCTTGTTGTTCAGGGATAACCTATTATTGTAGTAGGCTATGGATTTTGTAATAACCTATCTTCTCAGGTCTGCTCCCTTTGGGGATGGTTTGTAGCGGTAGCTTCTTTAGAAGATTCTAGGTTGGAATTATCAGAACCATCCAGAAGATCCCTCTACCCTAGATGATCTCACATCATCATCACCTTCTGCATCTATAAGCTCACCCTCATTTGGATTTGAGATTTGGCCTCCCTCTTCAGACTAGTAAATTCAATAGGAGTGGCATGGGCTATATTATTATGGACAGAGTTTCCTTGACCTTGGCAAATTTGGATCTTGTTTCTTGGGATTTTAATTATTCGTCATCACTACTTTCAGAGTACTCAACCTTTCACTAGATTCCTCTAATTCACACTTTGAGGCTGAAGATATGTCTTTTAGTGCCCGTTCCTTAGTTAGTTTCTTGTGGAGTACCTCATCTTGCTTCTTATTTGTAGCTTGAGAACCCTTGGGTGCCATAGTTCTTGTACATAAAAGTATTAGTTACAGAATAAAAATAGAAATACAACTGCAATAATTCAAACAAACGATGAATTGTATGATCGCGGCATGAAGATACAATCATTTTTTCAATCGTAGGAAGTCCCTTTCTAAATTTTCTATAGATTGTCACATCAGATGATGACTTTCCATGATCAGGTGTGATCTTCTGATGAACTACTAAAACCTTAAAATCCCCCCCCCCCAACCTTATGATAATACATTGATTCAAAAATTGTAGGTTGTGTCAATGGATTGTGCCCTGACACTAGCACATTTAAAACTCATAGTTTTGACTCAATTTGACTCTAGGTATGGTAGGGTGTTGCCCTCTTATGTTTCACACCATATTTCTTAAGCAAGACTTTGAATAAAGGATTGAAAAGTGTGATCCTCCATCACTAATGATTTCCCTTGGTGTACCGAATTTTGAGAATATATTCTCCTTAAAAATATTGTGACGTCTTTCCTTCGTTGTTTGGAAGAAAAACTACCTCCACCAACTTTGAATCATAGTCAACAACAATAAAAATATACTTCATACCATATGAGCTCACAAAAGAGCCTCTATTAAAAGTGTCTCCTATAAAAGGAGTTATACAATTAGGTAAGAAGGGTATGCTTAGTCCTTGGTACATTGGTCCATTTGAGGTTTTTAATGATGTTGGTACAGTAGCTTACAAGTTGGCATTGCCACCATGTTTCCAAATGTACTTACTTAAGTAAACCAATGCTCTGAAAGATACTTGATCTAAACAACTAATCACAATCTATTCAAGCATAACCCTAAGATGAAGAATTAGCTACTAATAGAGAGAGAAAATAGAGATATACCCAAATTTCCTTCAAATTGATCCATAAAAAGTAAATAGAATACACTATCCAAGCTTAAATTTAAATAATCTAAACAAAACCTATGCACTAATCACAATCTATTCAAGCATAACCCTAAGATGAAGAATTAGCTACTCATAGAGAGAGAAAGTATAGATATACCCAAATTTCATTCACATTCATCCATAGAAAGTAAAGAGAAATATCCAAGCTTAAATTTATATAATCTTCAACAAAAAGTACTAATTCTTCACTTGAGAGTCTCTCTAAAATTGTAATGATAGTACAATAGCTCAAGCTCTAGAATTGTGATTATTTAAAGCTTTGTCTTTTCGAGATGTTCCACTGTATTTGGCATTGGTAACAGACCCTTGCATAATTATGAGCATCTTTGTGAATGGTAGGCTAGTAGTACTTATATTGCAAGATCTTATGCACAGTCCACACACCACTATGATGATCCCAAACTGATGACTAGTGATATATTTCTAATATACTTATCAGCTCTAACTTAGGATCACATCTCTGAACCACTCTGTCTACACAAATTCAAAACAAGTAGTCTCATTCTAGGAGAATCTTCCTCACATTTTGCATAATGTGTTCTGCTAATAAAATGATAGGTTGTCAAGCACTACATCACTTACCAAATAATTGAAAAAATCTACAAACCATTGAATAAGTCTTGTGATGCGGACAATACTTGCTCATTTGGAAAAATATCATCAATCTCAAGCCCATCCTTCCATTTCAGCATTGCTTCCTCTTCAAGCCATGATAAGTGGTCAACCACTTTATTTTCATTCCCCCTTTGATTCTTGATCACGAAGTCAAATTTCTACAACAAAAGTACCCAACGAATCAACCTTGGCTTTGCATTCTTTTTTTCCATACGATGCCTAAGATTTGCATGGTCAGTATGGACTATCACTTTTGTGCCAAGAAAATAAGATCAAAATTTGTCAAATGCAAACACCATATCATGCAACTCTAGTTCATTCATATTATAATTTTTTTGAGCTGGATTAAGCGCTTTTCTAGAATAATATATGGAATGTAAAATCTTTTCTACCACAAATAAGAGCCTATGACTACTCTTAGCACCACACCACTGCATCACACACAACCTCAAATGCCATGAACCAATCATGTGACATAATAATAGGAGGTAAAATTAATTTCTCTTTCAGAAACTTAAACACCTTCGAATATGTATCATCAAAAACAAACTTCACCTTCTTCTGTAACAACTTACACAAGGGATGCATAATTTTAGAGAAATCCTTTATGAGTCTATGATAAAATCCTGCATGCCCCAAAAGCTTTGACTTTTACTGAAACTGTTGGAGGTAATTTTTGAATCACCTCAATTTTAACTTGTCAACTCCAATCTCAATTTGAAATCTTGTGACCAAACATTATTTCTTCTTTGTCTTTAGCACCAAGTTACAATCCTCACATATCCTCAAGACACTAGCAAGATGAGCCAAAAATCTTCAAACCAGTCACCAACAACCAAGAAGTAATCAATAAATACCACAATAATATCCTCCACTATGTCAGAAAAAAGGGACATCATGTAATGCTGAAAGGTTGTTGACGCATTACATAGACCAAAAGACATTTTCTTGAACACAAAAGTCCCATATGGACTAGTGAAAGTAGTCTTCTCCTGGTCCTTGGGAGAAATCAAATTCGTATTGTAACCCGAGTTTCCATAAAGAAAATAATACCATTCTCTAATAGTAAGATAGTCTAACATCTGATCCATGAAGGGCATTAAAAGTGATCCTTTTCAGTCCATGGATTCATCTTGCCACACTTGCTCAAGAGTGCTAGAATACTTATTATACATCATTGAATTCTTAGAATCGCGATATTTTAAAGTTAATGAAATAGTAAAGAGCATGTAAACGTCTCTTTATCCTTTTTAATTTCGATAATCTGTAAGTCGATGACAAGTTTATTGAACACATTTAGATGGTCTTGCAACAAAGTACATGATTCCATATTAAATGTGTGAAGAAGCCATTGTAACAGTATCCCTGTTGTCACCGACCAGTCCTGTAAAGTCCTTGCAGCTTATCCTATAACAGTTTGACCATCTTGTTGGTATATGTACTCACATCACAAAGTATGCTTGGTGCAAGTGACATTTGGATGACACTGCATCACCTTCAATCTTTTCCTTATTGGAATCTGATATGTCATCGAGATACTTTCTGTCAATGGAATGGGTTGAACCTTTCCTCCGCAGTAATGCCATCATTTAGATCTTTCAAATATTAAAGTTGTTGCACCCACTAAATATATAAATTTCAAACTTCATGGAACTCATAGATACTTATCCGTTCTCTTCTACTACAAATATTATTTGAAAATATAGAAGCCCAAGGTAATTCTTTTCTAATATGGAAGTTCAAACAGTGTTGCAACCTCAGAGCATACTAAAAAAGAACCTTTGCTATGATACCAATTATTAGAGAATATGTGAAATAAAGAATAAGAGAAACAACACAAGATTTAACATTGGTTCAAATCTGAATAATCCTACATCCACCGGTGAACAACTACCTTTATCTCATTAACAAAGAAAGGAGAGAGATCCTAAATACACCTATGAGAATTGCTCTTAACTGTGTACTCTTTGAATGTATTTTACTATGAATTTTTAGGATGGTTTTAACAAAGAAGATGGCCAAACTGGGCTCCAAGCACAAAATTAAAAAAAGGAAAACTAAATAAAAAATTTGTCCTTCACAAGTTTTTTCTTGCTCTTTAAGTCCATTTCCTGACGAAGTAAATTGAGATATAGATTATACTCCACAAAAAATCAAACCAACTCTTTCACGATAACTGAGCCTAAAGTAGGAAACTTTGTGATGTTATTCAAGGTAAAGAAGGTAGTTTTTTTTTTATCTTTCTCGAGTGACCAAATGAAAATTTCCTCACCAACAATTGCGAGAACATAGATGCGATCAGCAAAAGCACATAATTCCAAATGTTTCCCACATTTAATTGGCGCTAACGTTTCGATATACTTTTCATCTTCTAGGCAGAAAGTTATAACCACCCCGCCTTTAACTGTAACTGCAAATATGTGAATCACACCATTTATGAAACTAGAATTTTCTAGCATAAATACAGAAAATCAGTGAGAACTGAAAAATATTGTCAATTATTCTGCAAGATTGATTTTTAACATAATACATTTCAAAAATGTATGATGGAAACATTGTATTATTGTTTTTAAGTGCACATAAGAGCAACTTGAAATCCTTGGCCACAAAATCACAGGCTAAACTAAATTTTGAGTACCATTTTAAGTGTTGATATAGATAAGGCATAGTAATTCACTTGTATTTTTGAATTACAGGATTTCATAACTTTAAAAACTTTTATCAGGATGGTAAATAAGGACCAAGCCACAGCATGAACTCACTTCCAAATTATAACAAATGTTATTTTAAGATTCTTGGATATTGGGTTGGTCTAGTGGCACAACTTTGAAATCAACAGTAATTGATGCTTCCATTGATAGGACTTTAATCGAATAATCATGGGGTAACTTTCCTTCAATATTGTCAAAAGGAGAAACTTTTGACGACTAATATCTGTAGATGATTTACGTAGATTGGGACTTGATGAAGTTGGGGTCATCGATGGAACAACACCAAGATTTGTAGGTAACTTTGAACTGTAAAAGAGATTTGACAGGAAGCTCTAAGAGGATGGAGTTTACAACATCTTCGGGCAAATTGGGAATTTTTGAGCGGCAACCAATTGGATATCAGTGTCTTCTATTAGGTTTTTAGTGATGCTATATAAAAAGGAGCTAGAGCTAATACAATTTAGTCATAATTCAGATAGGACACAATTATATGTAATACGGTATTTTAAATAATTAGAAAATATGTGAAAAGAATAGCAGTATTGATATTAACAACCTGAATATTCCAGAACATTTATGGCTATAAAAACTTCTTATTATGGTAAATTTATGTTCTATTTTGCATACTGTGAGAAAACTAATAACTACAGGATATTTTGAGTAAATTATACCTATTTATTACTAACTTGAGGATATATAATACAAATAGGTCAAACTTTGTAATTACATCCAATTACACACAAATCAAATTCTTACGTGGTTTTTCAAACAAGCCCTAAGAGAAGTGGTTTTAAATGCTTAATGTGTAGAACAAGAAAATTAGTTTGAAAACATCATCATCAGTCGATCTAATTTCTTCAATGTCGCTGAAGGAAATTGGATTGGGTCACCCATGTGGGTCCATATTAAGAGAGAAATAATATATAATTGTTATATATTTATATTATTAATAATTAAAAGAGAAGAGACACAACTACTTGAAGAGTTGTATCCTTTAGAATTATAAATAGGTTTTTTTTTGTCAGAACCTACGAGGCTTCTCTCTAAGAAAACATATGCATATTTTCTTAAACAAGAGCAAGAAAAAATCCTTCTCTGTAGTAACTCTCTGTGAAGATTTCCAAGGAGAATAGTGTCTTCGAGGAAACAACTTAGACAAACTTCTGTAACAGATACACAATTATAGACTTGTGAATTTGTTAGGTGTAGTTCGTCTTTGTATGTGATTACAATGTTTGGCTAATGAAACAAATTCAATAATCCTGCAAACTGTTTGTTTGATTAGATTCATCATTGGCATCAGAACCATTTTTTTTTTGTTTTCCTATTCTAATTTGTCTTTTAAAAAAATTGATCACGTGAATTTGGCATTATGTGATGCTTGTGTTTTTTTGTCGTGCATTTTTTCCAGATTACTTAAGAGCGATTTTTTTTTCTTGTAACAAGAGATTACTATGTGGATGAGGGTAATTTTTATAAAGTTTTTTTTTTGTTTTGGACACTTTCATTTTTTCTACTCGTGTGAATTTGACGTCTTGGTTAAAAGAAAAAGATTTCTATCAGTTCCTCTTTGAAGAGAAAGAGATCAAATATCTTAAACATTGATTGGGCTGATGGTTCTTTTTCGAAGTAATTAACTTTTTCCTTCACCAGAAAAATTTACTTGGTTGGTATGCCATGACCAAAAAGCTTTGGACTCACATTGACCATTTTTCTATCAAAATAATCAAATTATCAATGGCGCGAATATGTTCTTTAGTGAACAATAGTGATGATTCTAGAATCTATTTACTTTGTATTTACACTTCTTTGTTTTTTTTCTAAGAAAAAAAAGAGGAATAATTTTATGTGTTATTCGGAAAGAGATCAGATATTTTTTTGTATGTGTTACAAAAGGAAGGAAATATACGCACACATAAAATAATTTTTTGGAAGAACTCTTTTGTCTGCACAAAAATTTTTTCATTATGTGTTATGATAAAAAATTATGCCTTGATATATTTAACCTGTTCCACAGTCAATGCGACTTAGGCTGCATTTGTTTTTTTTAAGATTCAGAGGTCTAAATCTAAATGCACATCTGAATGATTAAGATGTTGTCTCTAGATCTGAAAATTGAATGATTAAAACTATTTATTTTTTATTTGAATGTGCAAAAAAAAATTATTTATATATATAATAAAATAAAAAATACAATTCAAATAAAAAACTAATTATATATAAGAAAAGTATGTAATTTAATACAACAAAATTATTATTTGATTGAAAAAAAATACTTATGTTTGTTAGTGATAGTGTAGATAGTTTATAATGGTGGTTGCAGTGACAATGATTGATGTTAATGATTAGTAATATTGGTGGTGATGTTGTGATGGTTGGTATTGCAGTGATTATTATGATGATGGCAGTTGATAGTAGTGGTGGTGGTTGTGATGTGACGTTTCTTGATATTAGTAGTTGGAGGTATTGATTGTGATGGCTGAAAAATGAATGCATGATGATTTGACAATGTGTTGGTGCTAGTTGGAGATGTTGTTAGTTGTGATGGTGGAGATGGTTGTTAGTAGAGATAAATTGTAGCGATGATAGTGGTTGAAGTGATGGTAGAGGTGATGTTAATAGTGACAATAGTGGTGGCTGCTAAAGAATGTGTAGAGGTTGTGATGTATTAGTGGTAGTTAGCACTGGTGTTAGTTGTGATAGATGAGTTGGTCGACAATAGGGATTGACCGATAGTGGTTGATGATGGTGGTGCTATTGACGGCGGTGGTGGCGGTGAATATAATTAGAATAATAGAGGTAGTAGGTATGGTAGCGGTTGACAATAGTAGTTGAAAATGATATTTGTTATCGGTGGTGGTTGTGATGGTAGAGGTGGTTGGTGGTGGTGAGTGGTGGTTGACAATGGTGGTGGTGGTAGAGGTGGTTAGTGGTGGTGATTGATGTTTATGAGTGGTGGTGAATATTATCCAACACCAGAATACCTCTTCAGACTTATTAAGACTTGATTCTAGATCTGAATGATTAAGACCTATTAAGAGCTAAAATCTTAATAAAAAACAAATGTACTTAATGGTCTGAAGTCTAAACCATTCAGATTCAGACCTCCATTAAGTGCAAATAAATGGGCCCTTAATGTTTGTATTTGTGCTTGGATGATTTATGCATTCTTGATAGTATTCTTGTTGATTTTTATATTTCTTATAAAATTTATACTTTTTAAATTTTAAATTTATGTGATTTAAGATAAGTGGTTCCCAGATGATTGATTGTGTTAAATTTATGGCATGTTAGAATTCAAATGATGGTTGAAAACTTAGTGAATTTTGAATCTGAATCTGATATAAAATGAATATTGACATGGCTATAAAGAACATTGTCACCGAGCATTACAAAATTGACAAGTATAACGATGATAATTATAAAATATGAAGCATGAAAATTCAACATATCCTGAAAGAGCAAGAGACTCTTAAAGCTCTTAATGTGTTTATGACACTTCCTAAAAGTGGTTATGAACCCCCACATGTGAAAGGTTTTGAGGCATATCAAGGTTGGAGAAAGAAGAACTTCCTTTCTTGCATAACGTTGCTGAGAAGCATGAATAACACTATCATGAGAGAATTTTGAAAGTATGATGATGTTAAGGACATTTAGTATGCATTAAAAGAAAAAAAATTGTCCATACTTCAGTAGCTATGTTGAGGGCTCTTACTATTAAGTTTGATACTTATAATAAACACCCTGATTATACAATCAAAAACATCTTCATCATATGTCAAACCTGATGAATGAACTGAAAGATATCAGTCATGTGTTCACCGAAGAGAAACAACTCCAAGTTGTGATCCATTCCCTACCCCAAAAAAGACATGATGGGAATGGATCAATAAATATAAGGGAAAGACATGATGCAATTTTTCATCACTTTTATTGATGATTTTACTCAATTTGATTATGGGTTACATGTAGGTTTTGACACAACCTAAACCAGGACCTAATTGTGTCGGGTGCCTCAATTCCAACTGGGACCAGAGCCCACCTCCAATACCCAACCAGAACTGCCCTGCAAACTATGTCGGATGAATTTCAACATATACCAGATAAAACAATTATAGTTGAAAGACAATAATAAATTCCATAACCATAACCATAACCAACCAAACATCCAACCAGTGTCAGCCCCAATACCAATACCAATGCCAAGTCTAACACTAATACCGACATTGTCCTTATCCATAGTAGTCATATAAATCCTCTATCCGATAACCAAGAACATCCGACCGGGACATTCCCCCAATCATATACAAAACCAAAGTCAGAAATAAAAATAATGTAAAGAAGTCCATTGCATGAAATTGAGTCTTTTAGAGTATGAAAGCTCACCACTTCAGTCTGACACAAAGTTGTTCCCAAATCAAAGTCACTAAGCATAGAGAATAGTATGGTTGATTTCTACATCACGTGGGGATACAGTGCTAGAAGACGGGTTAGTGGGTGAACGCTAGCATGTAATAAAGAATAAGGATAAAGTAATATGGTTATTCAAAACCAAAGTAAATAACTATGTGAAATCACATACATATATACCATGCCAGGAAAGGGAACCAGGTTTAGCATACTTTTAAAGTTTTTACCTGGGTTGTTTAGCTTTACCTTCATAATCCATCCATGGACTATATGGGTCCAGTGTTACTCCCTAAATGATTCCCAGTGCGTGTGGCCACATGAATTGGAGATATCATAGGGGCCGGGGATTCCCGTGTACCCTTCACCCTCCATGATACATATATACAAGTATAAAATTGGGAGATTCCTGTGTACCCCACAAGTATATGATCACCATGACCAACCCTCATGTCGGTAAACATGAGTTTTTAGTATCCTTCCATCGGACTCACACCTTCACGGTTAGATTTCACAACCCGTCATTATTACCCAATTAAAAGCTTTAGCACATATTCAAACTACCAATTCCAGAACTTAATTACCAAGGCATTATGAAGTGGTATCGCCATACCGACTATAGCTTGCAAGCAATGTCATTAGACAACACTTAGGGAATCCTATGTACCCTATAAGATTTCCCATCAATCAAAACCATGGCCGCAAAGGACTTTCCAAATCATTTAATTCAATAAAAACAATTTAGGCTTCATTACCATAATATGCAATGCAAGGTTTTCAATAAAAGTCCAACTATGTGATGAAAACGTTCTCATTGACATTTTAACAAACATGTTAAGGGCGTATAGTTTTCAAAACCAAAACCAAGAAACAATTTACCATTACCATAAAACCATATGTTCAAACCAATATTATAATATGAAAAGACCAGAAATAGAACATCGGAAAACATTATCCAACCATTAGTAACCAAAATCCCCAGCATAATTTCAAAACTAATACAACCCACAATAATGCCATGAAAACCATTTATTAAAACATGCTTTTATTTGAATTAACAATAAGGGAGGAGTAAAATGACTTAGATACCAAAAAAATAAAGAGAAACCACCCTTGAAACCTTAATTGACCACCTTGAAGAAACCCTAGCCTTTTTTGAACCAAGATCTTGTGAGAGATTTAATAGTGTTTTAGGAGTGTTTGATTTGAGAATAGTAGGTTAACGAAGTCCCATGAGTGTTTTAAGACGTGGAGTCAAAAGAATTTAAGAGGGTAAATATCCAGAATACTCCCAACTTTAACTGTAAAAATTTCCGCAGGTTGGTACTATTTGGACCTCTCACTCGTACCCACATCATACGAGCGGTACCTTCCTCTCGTATCTTGATCAAAAAAATAGACATCACATTATATCTAATATACGACTCCTTAGCCTAACCCATACCCTAACCATACGACTAGTACTTTTCAAGTTATTCCCTAAGCAGAAACATCTAGGCTAGACACTGAAAAACATACGGTTGGACCCTACTACTCATATCATGTACATACAACTTGTATGGAGTCTTCTCGTACCAAGAAAAGAACTTGTCCAACATCACACTGGCCAACATTCAACTAGGGTCCCTATACCTGTACCCATACCATACGACTAGTATGGTGAGTCATATTATCAACAAAAGGCTCAAAACTCGAGAAATTTCCAAGGGCCAAAACCTGGGGTGTTTCAATTCCTTCCCACTTGGATCATTCATCGTCAAATGATGGAACAAGGAAGTACAAGCATGATTTACACCCCAACACCTCAACTCTAACCTTTAACTAAGTTAGAAAATAAAAGTATGATAAAGAACACATACCTTCCGCATGAATTTCTGCAGCAGAAAATAGGAATAGATACTTCAACTTCATGTACTCTTCAGCTAGCCAAGTAGCCTCTTCAACCTTGTGGTTCCTCCATAGAACCTTCACGGAAGCTACGTCCTTGGTTCACAATTGATGAACCTATTGATCCAAGATCTCAATCGAGACTTCTTTATAGACAAGAATCCAAAATGCCAATATCCTTGATAGGCACTATTTGAGACAAATTGAAATAACCTAGGTTTTGATTCTTAGAAAATTCTATGAGTTTGAGCTTCTAGACATCATACAACTTGTGGGCACTTATCTTGTGATGTGGTATGGTTTAGGGTCCTTAACTTGTATGATAATCAGTGTGGTTTGGTTACATTCCATACAAGGTACAAAAATACACCATAAAACTATATGGTGATGGTATGAGTTAGGTGAGCCACTCGTATTTTGCTCAATATGTCTATCCTAGAGGATTCTGCCTAGGGTACAGGTTATGGATATTTTTTGTATGATTTGGTATGAGTTGGTCCTTGGGGTACGTATGTTGGACAGTGTTGAATTCCTACATTCTATCCAGGGTATGAGTGGTGTTTACTACTCGTAAGATGTATGTACGAGTTAGGGGGAGTCGTACCCTCCTGCGCTCCCTTTTTAGCTTTTAAGATGAGGATATTTTAGACATTTCCCACCCAAAAATCCTTAATACCTATATCCGATAACATTAATCGATCATTCATTCTTCACTTGAAAAGATTAGAACTTATTTTAAACTCTCTCAAGGTTTTGGTTCAAGAACGGGCTAGGTTTTTCTTAAGGTAATTCAATTAAGGGCTTTCAAGAGTAATTATCTCCGTCTTCTTTGTTACCTAAGGTCTGTTACTCCTCCCTCATTGTTAGTTCAACTAAAGACATGTTTTATGAATGGTTTTTATGGCATAATTGTGATACAGTTTTTGGTTTTGAACTATATATTGAGTATTTTGGTTATTAATGGTTGATTTATGTTTTCCCATATTTTTATATATGATTTTCATATTATAATGGTGGTTTGAACATGTGGTTTCATGGGAATGCTAAATTGGTACTCGGTCTTGGTTTTGGAAACTATATGCCCTCAATATCTTTGTTAAAATACCTATGAGAATGGTTTTGTCACATGGTAGGAATTTTATTGAAACTATTGCATTGTATAATTTGGTAATGGAACCTAAATAGGTTAAATAGTTTTAATGGCAAAATGGTAAGGCCTTGATGTCCATGGATTTGATCTAAAAACCTTATGGGGTACACAGAAATCCCTCAAGTGTATCTAATAATGAAACCTATGGGGTACATGGGAATCTTCTAAGTGATTGGCTAAGGACATTGCTTGCAAGATATAGTCGGTATGACGATACCACTTCTTATAGCCTTGGTTAATAATATATAGAATTGGTGGTTTAGTTGTGTGCTAATGGTTTAATTGAGCTATGCCGGAAAAGAGAATCGAGTTTAGCATGCATTTAAAACTTTAACCTGAGTTGTATAGTTTTACCATCATAATCTACCCACGGTCTATATGAGTCCAATGTTACCCCCTGAACGACCCCTAATACATATAGCTGCACGAACCAGAGATATCATAGGGGTCAGAGATTTCCGTTTAACCATTGCCCTCCATGATACATATATACAAGTATAAACTTGGGGGATTCTCGTGTACCCCACAAGTATATTGTCACCATGACCAACCCTCATGCCGACAAATATGAGTCTATTATCCGTCCATCAGACTCACACCTTCAAAATTAGCTATGTAACCCGCCTTTATCACCTAATTAAAATCTTTAGCAAATAATCAAACCACTAATTCCAGAAGTTAATTATCAAGGCATTATGAAGTGGTATCATCGTACCGACTATATCTTGCAAACAATGTCATTATCCAATAGTTAGGAGATTTCCATGTACCCCATAGAATTCCAATCAATCAAAATCATGGTCACCAAGGCCTTTCCAAATTAATTAATTCAATCAAACCAATTTAGGTTCCATTACCATATTATGCAATGCAAGTTTTTCGATAAAAGTCAAACTATGTGACGAAAATATCCTCATTGGCATTTTAACAAACATGCTGAGGGCATATAGTTTCAAAAATCAACCAAGAACCAATTTACTATTCCCATGCAACCACACTTTCAAACCAATATTATACCATAAAAAACCATAAATAGAATATGGAAAAATATTATCCAACCATTAGTAACCAAAACCCCCAATATACATTTCAAAACCAACACAAACTAAAAAGAATTCTATGAAAACCATTCATTAAAACATGCTTTTAGTTGAAATAACAATGAGGGAGGAGTAACATGACTTAGATACCAAAGAAAACGGAGAGAAACCACCCTTGAAACCTTAATTGACCACCTTGAAGAAACCCTAGCCTTTTTTTGAACCAAAATCTTGTGAGAGATTTAAGAGTGTTTTAGGAGTGTTAGATTTAAGAATAGTAGGTTAATGAAGTCCCATGAGTGTTTGAAGACGTGGAGTCAAAAGAATTTAAGAGGGTAAATATCCAGAATACCCCCAACTTTAACTATAGAAATTTCTGCAGGTAGGTATTGTTTGGACCTCTCACTCGTACCCACATCATACGAGCGGTACCTTCCTCCCGTATCTTGATAAAAAAAAATTAAACATCACATTCTATCTAATAGATGACTCCTTAGCCTAACTCATACCCTAACCATACGACTAGTACCCTTCCAGTTGTACCCTAAGTAGAAACATCTAGGCTAGACACTGGACAACATACGGTTGAATCCTACCTCTCGTATTATGCTCATACAACTCGTATGTAGTATTATCATGCCAAGAATAGAATTTTTCCAACATTATACCGACCAACATACGACTAGGTTCCCTAAACCCATACCCACAACATACGTTTAGTATGATGAGTCATATGATCAATAGAAGGCTCAAAACTCAGGAAATTTTCAAGGGACAATTTCAGGTTTATAATAAAAGTGATTTAGTAGACGCAAATGAGTTAGAATCAGACACTATTTTAAAATCATTAGTGTTATGACTAGTAGATTTATTTCTAAAATTATTAGATCTGACAGAGTTGTGACTTGTTGATTTTTTTATGTTGTTAAGTTGAATATTAAGTTCATCAAGTTCTTTTTGGAGGAATTCAACTTTTATCTAACTTGCTTTTAAGAAAATCCGTCAGTCCTTTTTTTCTTAAGCAATCTTGAAATTTAAGTGAGTTTTTCAATTTTTCTTTTCTTGGGCCAAATGTGTTATATTCGTTAACGACCTTTGGAAGTTCCTCAGCTATCATATCAACATTACATTCCTAGATGTTACAGTTATGACAATTGAAAGATCTTACCTTGCTTGATTCTCCTATTAACATGAAGCACATGTTTGCAATTTCTGTGTTGTCCTCCGTTTCATCCTCATCATTTCATGCCAAAAAAAGTTATTTTTCTTTAATGATCTCCTTATTAATTTAGGATAATTTTATTAATATGACCAAGCTTACCACAATGATAGCACCTATTATCATTTCTTGAGTAATCATTATTCTTGAAAGGTTGTTGAAGTCTCTATTGCCTTTGTCTTAGGATATGCCTTACTCCTTGATTTATGTGAGTCATATCTTTACTACTTCCTTCGTCAACATTTCCTCCTTCTTCTTGATGCATGGCGCTGAAAGCTTCAGTCTTTTTTTTGTTGTTGTACCTGTTGATATGATTTTGCTCATAAGTAAGAAGATTACCCTCTAGTTTATTGTATGTCATATTGTGCAGATCTTCATCTTATGTAATGGCTGCCTTTGTCATCCATGATTTAAGAAGACTTCTTACAAAAAATTTTACTTGTAGACTATTTGAATATGTCATTTCTAGAGATTTGAGTTCTTACATAATTTTACTGAATTGTGAAAATATGGATTCCACTCCTTTATCATCACCTATTTTGAATAATTCATATTCATTAATGAGTTCCCCATATCCCGACTTCTTTGAATTTGATAGTCCATTTATTGGTGAATTAAATCTTTTTCTACATCTCCTTAGTTGTCTCACATATTGAGAACTTGTCGTACTTCTATACACTAACTGCACCAATATTGAAAACTTATTGCTCTAGTATTAGTTTTGATTACCTTTTGTTATTCCATTGTGACCTTAAATGTTTAGAGATCAATGGTGCTATTAGATTCCTTTCCTTTGTCTTTGAGTCCAGAAATTGGTTTGGGTCTTTTCTTGATTACTACCCAAGCTTGATAATTGTAGATTAAATAGAGATTTTGAATCTATTTTTTCAATGAGAGTAGTATTGTCCATTAAAGCATAGGGTCTATTGAATAAATGTTCATATTGAAGTATAGCTTCTAGAATCTAATAATTTATCATTTGATCTTTTCTCACGTGTGGTTAAGAAATAATTTTATAAGATCTATTCTGATACCAATTGATAAACAAGAGGGTGGGGAAGATGAATTGAAATTTTTATACCTTAAGTCGACTACTGTGATCAGTTAGTTGACTCCCTTATATAGTAGTGTTAGTAAAAACGAAGCAATAGCATTAGAAAGTAAAATACAAAAGTAAAATAAAAAAACATAGTAAGATTTAGGAAAAATTACAGAAACTAGCATCCTCAAGACTATAATTACAATAAATAGCAACACTTTTTCAAAATTACAACTTATAGCAAAAGTAGCAATATTTTACCCACTTCATAGTAATAGAAGAATATGTATTTTTCAGTTGTGCATATGTATTTATGAGTAATACATATATATTTGTATATGTATTTATATAGCAACATTTTACTTAAATACAAATACAATTTGCTATTTTTCGTAATTATGAAACTGTTGCTATAAAAATTATAATTAAGGCTACAGAGTTGCTATTTCTGAAATTTTCCCTAAGATTTATTCTGATTTGAAACATCCTTGTGCTACCTACTTCCTGTTTCCTTGAATTACAAGAGGTTCCCTTTAGAGAAACTTGAATGATTACAAAATGTTTATCTAAGAGCTTTATAGATTAGCTTCTCCTGGAAGGGTAGCAGCCTCTACTTGTAAATTACCTATTTTTCTCTCTCTTTTATATTCACTATAACTTATAACAATGAATTGTATATGTCTAAAGAAGTAACTAGAATATTGGTCACTTGAAGATGTACAAGAATAAACCTTGGTTGCTTATGATCTATTTATACAAGGGATACGGTATTAAAGCTTTTCTATTTTCCAATCTTTGTAATCTTGACTGATCTTTAGCTTTTCATTTGAAACTAGATTTGCCTTGATTTGGGGTAATTACAAAAGGTTCCTTGGAATTACAAGAGTTTTCTTGGGTTACAAAAGGTTTCCTTTAGAGCAACTTGAATGATTAAATAATGTTTCCCTAAGAGCTTTATAGATTAGCTTCTCCGAGAAGGGTAGCAATCTCTACTTGTACATCACCTAGTTTCTTCTCTCTTTTGTATTTACTATAATGTATTACAATGAATTTTATGAGTCTAAAGAAGTAACTAGAATATTGATCAATTGAAGATGTACAAGAATAAACCTAGGCTTCTTATGATCTATTTATACAAGGGATGCGATATTAAATCTTTGCTATTTTTCAATCTTTGGAATCTTAACCGATTTTTAGCTTTCTATGTGAAACCAGATTTGCCTTGATTTGTGGAATTTAGAATTTTCATTATTTTAATTCCATTACTCTATGATATCGGGGAACCCTAGAAATCTGCGGGGTCATCTAAGTTTAGTATTTGAATCCTTAGACAACGTAATACATCCGCATCAGATACGTCCATGTATTTTCCAACTTATTCTCTTGTGCTGAGAATATTTCTTCCTTTTACGACTTGTCTTCCATTTGTACTAGTATCGTGATTAATTTTGAGGCATTCTTTGATTGTGGCTTTTTCATTTCTAAGTAAGTAATAGGTTGATTACTTCCTTCATTATCCTGCACGAAATCAGATTAGTATTATCACCATTAAAACTAGATTTGGGGCTAACACGTCTATCATTCTATATAAGTATATTATGCTGATACTTTTTTTGCATGGTCTAAGTTTCAGCTAATTTTTGCTAAAGTATATTCATTTTATATTATTTATTTATCTTATCATAATGCGTTCAAATAAGTTTTATTTTTAAATTATAAATTATTATAACATATAGTATTTTTATATAGTTAATGCAAAATTTGTTTTGAAATTAGAGATGTTATGACCAATTTTACACCAAAAATTAATTAATTTCCAAATCAAGCTAAAATAACTTGGAAAGGAGTATTTATCAAGTTGACAAGAGCAGTCTGTTGCTCACTAGGCAAATCTTGGACATAAATAACGTTTGAATTTTTTAAAAAACAGGACCCACACATAATATTTTTTCCTTTTTTTAATTATCCTTTTTTAAAAGAAAATTGGGATGGGGAATTAGTGTGGTGACTAATCAGCTAAACTATTAAGATTTTCTTTTAATAATTCTTTCAATCACGATAAACATGAGTGGAACACTTATATATATTGATTAAACTTACCAACTATAACAACACTAAATCAAAAGATATAATCTTTGAGAAATTAAACTTGGCTAGTTACTATAAGGTTAATTAAAATGGTGAGGGAAAGAATAGAAGATGGGTTTATAGTCGCTGATCCTTTTCTTTCTACCTGTGGAGATACTCCAATGCCTCCCACACTCACTGTCATCTTCAGTAACTTGGTTGTCTCTGACTCCTTTGATTTTCTTAAATAAAAGAGGTGGCTTTGGACCTTTTATTAATAAGAAATATAGACATGCACAAGAATGTCCTAAAGACCAAACCTAACTGGACAAAGCAAAGAAATGAAAAGGAAACCAAACCTATCCTAGAAACAAAACCAGCAAAAGAAAAATGAAAAGACATTAGCTACTTCTAGAAGTAAAATTCGTAGCTCTATGCCGCTACCATCGGATCTCTCCAAGACCCGAAGAGCAAAGCCAATGCCTCTCCTCGATCGACCAGTAAAGCTAGAGCTGAAGGCAAGACAAAAGAGCTAGAGATCTGAAGCTAAGTGATTCCATCTCCTTCATTTAGTAGTATCTATGTCTTGCTTTGTCAGAATTCGTGTCTCTTATTCATGTCAAACTAATGGTAGAAAATACCCAGGAAACCTCTCCAACTCTCACAAGCATCGTATATTTTTTGTTCCAAAATAAAGTCTTCTTCAAGTTTGACCAATATTGGAGGCATCAATTTTTGTATAAATTGGTACTTCAACTACTAATTTCTTAAAACACCCCAGGTGTTGATCTGTAAAAATTTTTGAAATTTTATCCTCACTGTCTCGACTATGACTCACCCTATGAGTCGTAGGGAGTCTTGATGAATCGTTGGACTCAAATTGTAGCCAAAATAGTGTGTGGCTAAGTTTTATTTTGAGTATGAGTAACTCACTATGAGTCGTAAGGACTCATTTCGATTCATTTTGTGTAGAACATAAGATGTCCAGTGTTTACCCCAAATAGTTTTTGTGTTGACTATGACTAGACCCTACAAGTGGTAGGGTCCTATTATGAGTCATATTTGTGAAGTCGTAGGGTCAATGGTACGTGTACGCTTGGAAATTGTCTTGGTTGTGACTTGTGGTAGTGAGTCATAATAAAACCCTACAAGTCGTATAGTGAACCGTAGACACTAACGACTAAATTTTATCTTTTAATCTGAGAGAACTTTGGACAATTCCTTTCTTACCCAATTAAAATCCCACATTCATAAAGCACTTAATGGGGTTATTTTTTATTCATAACGTAATTAAATACTCTCAGAACTCTCTCAAACTATCTCAAGCAAGATACTTAGTATTTTCAAGAAGTAGGTCATCCAAGGGCTCAAGGGTCAAATACTTTTCGTGAAACTTGATATTTCAAGCATGTTACTCTTCCCTAATTGCTAATATGTTAAAAGCATATGTATTAAAGTGTTGTTTGTATGGTATTGATGATGGTTTTGAAACATGGGTTGAGGGTTTTGAATGTTTGTTGTTGAACAATGTTTCCCATGATTTACCTATGATTATTCATGCTTTGATTACTATTTTAAACTGGTGGGGTGCATAGTTATGGTGAATAAACGAGGGGATTATGATTTCCCCCAACTTGTGACTTTTGAAGTGGTAAAGACCCTAACCCCATATTGTGAAATTGGTTTTGAATATAAATAGTATCCATATTGAACTACTCTTGAACTATTACATAATGTGAAAAGTCAATGAAGCATAATGATTTTGAATTAAATTTTATGAGGTTGTGTAATTCCCCAAGTTAATGCATAATTGAAGCAAGGGGGCTATGAATTTCCCCAAATAATGTAATTATTTCGGCATGTTGATGTTACCTTATAAGTATAGTTGGTATGATGTTACCAAAAATATATGCCTAAATGTGTATCATGTTCAATCATTGGGAACGTGTGATAAATAATTTAATTGAGATTTAATGAGGGTTGTGTAGTTGAGTCGTGAAAGTGGAGGTCCCGAGGGACTAATACTAGAAACCGTGGTTGCTGAGCGACGGTTTACATGACTGGGTAGTTCCAGTCGCCCATATTATTATCATATGATTGAGAGGTTTGAGTCCCTCATATTATATTACATGATTGGGTGCTTGTGTCACCTTGGTATACCGAGAGGTTTGAGCCCCCCATGGTGCATATACACATCCTCTAGCTCGTGTGTCCACATGCACTGGGGCTCTTCCAGATGGGGGAGAGTTGGGCCCATATATCCCTTGGGTGCCTCCTTATGTTATGAAGGTTGAGAAACACAATCCAGGCTAAATTTATAAAGTTCATGTTAAGTCTTGTTCCCTATCCCGACATATTATTTATATATATATACTAAGATGTGATTCATATGGTATTTGAATTGATTGGACTTGACATTATTTTGTCCCTATCCCTGAGTCTTATGTTGGTGTTCACTCCACTAATCATCCCCAAATATTGTATCCCCACGCGATGCAGGCATTAGAGATACTTCTATTTTTCTTATACAAAGTTAGGTGGATTAGGTTGGTTCATCGGTTTGTTGTGGTGAAATGGTGAGCTTTTATTCTCTGAAAGACTTAGACATTTCATTGGTTCTTATCATATATTAGAATTGAGAGTTTTCATTATCATCAACATTATCATTGTTATTATCAGAGTCGGGGACATGTACTGACCAAGACTGATTTTTGGTTCTTTTTTCATAGAGTCTTTGTTGGATTACTACGGACTTGGGTGATTTCAGTTGGATGTGTTTGGTTGGTTTCCAGTTATCTGTATATATCTTTTATTCTTTGAACTTATCTTATGCTATCTTGTTATATGTTTAGAATTCGGCCATTGTTGGGTTGTGTATAGTGTTTGGTTAGATTCAGGGGATGGTCTCTGGTACATGGTGGATTGGAGATGCCCATCATGGCTAGTCCCTGGTTCGGGTCGTGACAAAGTTTCTATCAGAGCCTAGGTTTGGTGTCATTGGGTGTCCACAAAGCCGTGTTAAGTAGAGTCTCTTTTATGGGTTTGTAGAGTGCCATACTTTTAATAGAGAGGCTACGAGGCATTTAGGAAATGTTTCCCTTTCTTGTTGTTCTATTTTGATCTATAGAGTCTAAGATCTTAAAATCTCCTCTTAATCCGGTATGTTAGCTTTTCAGATCATGCCTCCCAGAAGATCTGATGTCGTGAAAATTCTTCTGTCCTGCATGAGGACAATGTGGATGGAGCTCATCCCACTCAAAGAGTTCAGACCCAATCTAGATTCACTGCTTCTAATTGCCCTAGTGGAGTTCCACTGGTTTCCCCTATCCCTCCCCGAACACCTCAAGTTGATGTATCTAATGTTGAGTTTCACCAGTCGATTTATTTGCTTACCCTAAAGGTGGCCTGTAACACCCCAAAAAACTGTCCTGAGACAACATACGGTGCTTAGGACCACAAGTGATCCCAAGCTAACCCATGGATAGGCATACTATTTAGCAACTGATTAAATATGTATAAAATGACTAAATTTACTGTGCAAAAACGTAATAGTGATGGAATCTATGAAAACATAATACTGATACAATTTTACATTCTGATAAAGTCTGAAAAATGGAACTGAAATTACATAATTTACTCTAACTGACATTAGTGAAGCCTCTACTATAATGACTATAGATAGCTGGGGCGTGACTCCAACTACCACTAATCAATACATATGAGTAAAAAAGTAAAGTACATAAATAACATCTAACTAAAATCTTCGAAGTAGGAGGACTCATCATTTACTGGCTGGAATATGTAAACTGTCTGAATATGGTATGCGTGCCACAACTCGTACCTACATTAAGAGATAATGTAGCACATAGACATATATGTGGATCAGAATGTACTGAGTATATGGGGGTGAAATTCATAAGTAAAACATCATCTCATCATCATAATTTGTAAAACAATGCATGCTAAATATAAATGACTCATATAAACAGGAATATCTGAAATACTGAAATCTGTGATCATGAATAACAAATCATACTCTGTAAATCTAGTGAGCCATAACATTTAGTTCTAAGAGTTGTACTTATATTCTCTCTTTAAATCATACTATCTAAGTGCAAAAAGGACTCACTCTTAAATCTGAAAGTTGAAAGCTAAAGCTAATAACTTTTTGTAAAGCATACTCTGAGTAAAATTTGTGAGCCTTTACACTTCGTTTTATAAAATCTTTTCTTTTCTAAAATCTGTAGTCTGTAAGCTTTAAAACTTTAGGAAAAATACTTTAACTTAAGGGTTTAGAATTTTGAAAACTTATTCTGCATGGGAGGTTCTTTTAACCGATATAAACCATGTGAGCATTCATGGAGTCCAACGTTCTTGTCTCCCTAAGGAGGAATCCTCATGTTGGGGAGAAGAGTCATACTTTTGCCAGAAAGTATAACTTATCTAAGTGATCATCTATCTATCACTCACGTAGAAGTGGCAACAATCTAAATCCTATGTTGGCCCGTAGTTCTAGGGTATGAAACCATAGTAACGTACCTATCTCGGTGCTAAATACTACTCCAATTAAATATGTATGCTCATTCCGATGGAAATCCACTTTTAAAATAGTATAGTGGTTTACAATGAAAACCTACTGTATATCTATAAAGCTAAATCTGTAATCTGAATCTTTAAAGTGGATTCCAAACCTATTTTAAGACCAAAAAAGATCAAATATTTAACAATAATCTAAAAGGAATCTAGTCATAGGGTGCTTATAGCACAACAAATCTTGAAATAACAATCTTTAATTCGGGTTTAATGACTCATGCATCAAACTCATATTAAAACATCATAATATTCCTGCTTGATAATGTAAACATTGATAAATTAATTCAAAATCTGGAAATTACTGTAATATGCATGAAAATATGAACATAATCATGTAAGTCAACTTCTAGATCACTGAAAATCTCATAAGCTTGTAAATAACAATAATGGGTATAAACCTTAACTTGAATTTCATGGGAAATCATATAAAATTCAGTAAAATTAGAATTAAAATAATTTTTGGGCACAAGGATGAAAGGATTGTCCTTGTTCATAACCCCACATACCTTGATTGGTGATTAGATAAAAAGACTTGATTATTGATTCCTAATTAAGTTCTTGAAGATGAGTTCTTGATTATCTTGCATTGGGAATCCTCAATTTGGAGCTTTTTTGGAGAATCTATGGAGGATTTTAATTTATTGGAGAAGAAGCTTTGGAGCTTAAGGGTTTTGCTTTGAGAGAGAATGGATGAATTTGGGCATAAAATGCCTTGAATATGCTAAATCTTAAGTTTTGGACGGATTGTGGCCTTGGGGATTTACCAAAAATATCCCCTTTAAAATTTATTCGGAATTGAAAAGGGCAACATTTTTCCGATTTGGTTGGCCACCGCGACGCACCACAATCGTGGTGGCTCACTGGAAAAAGGACGAGTAGGAACTGGGCATTCTCCGCGATACAGAGCTATTGCGGTGCCCTATAGTTTTGCCATTTTGGCTACCGGTGTGACACATCACCTTCATGTTGGGCTACTGGAAATTGACATATGGGAAATTGGGCTTCTCTGCGACACGGGGCTGTAACGACCTAAAAATTTGATGAAATATGTGAAATTTATGATTTTGTATAATTTAACTATTTTACCCCTCCCCGTAGTTGCATTATGATATTTCTGGGGTGTGAAAGTGATTGACATGATTTTTTATGCATTTTGGTATCATTTATGTAATATTGTGGTTTTTGATGGCTTCTAGTGCCTTATTTTAGACTTAAGTGGATATCTTTTGATCCGTGCGACGGATGGCCGAACGAACTATCCCAGCAGCTTCGGAATATCGATTTTAGGTTAGGTAGACCTTTGGTTTGGGTCCCGGTACACCTGAGCTAATTTCGACCTATTGATTGGAAAGTTGGAAAATTGGAAAATATGGGTATGGGACCCACATTTGATCGAAACGACCTTGGATGGAAAATCCGACTTTGCCAGAAGATCTGAAATGTTGATTTTAGGGTGTTAGCATATTTGGTATAATTTTACGGCTTTTAAATCTCATTTCGACCCTTGATTTGGAAAATTGCAGATTTCGAGGATCAATTTTGTGAAAATGATGTTTTTTTGATAATATGATATCGTCATCGCATCCGGAACATTGTATTTAGTGTGGTTGCATAGTTCGTTTGCATATATTGGACTCCGAACGAATTTCGAGCACCCCATCGAAGTCCGGATGAAACTAAAAAAACATTACAGCTTTTTTTTGTGCAGATTTTCTGCTATAAATATAGCAGAGTTTTTACTTTTTGGTCTATTTTGCTCATTTTTTATCTTGTCTCTTGGAAGTTACTCCCTAAAATATTGTGGGAGCTTAAAAGCAAGTTTGTAAGAGCTTGGAAAGCTAAATTAACACATTTTTTCTTGGTTTTATTACAGATTAAAGGTAAGAATCCACTCTTTTATTATTAATTTCTCAAAACCCCAAAAATCTTAGGGCATAATTGTAATCCCAAATTTTACTCCTTTCACTTGAATAATATTTTTATCTTATAATTACTAGTTTTTCATCAATTTAACCTTCAAAACAACTCTGATTCTTGATTTTAACCCGGATTTCTAAGATTTTACCCAGTAAAGCTCAAAAATGATTTTTCTTTGATTTAAACCCCGTTTTTTACTGGATTTTACTTGGGTTTTCAGTTGTAGGTTCCTAAAAATATAGGGAACATGTTTTTGAAGTAAAGTTTCGATTTTGCCCTTCTTTTTCAAAACTCATTTTGGGGGTCCGTTTTGACCCCGAATCAAAAGTAGTCAATATGGGCATCATTGATTTTGTTTTGATGGATAGATTTTATATTTGATAATTTTAGTGGAGTTTGAGATTGTTCATGAAAAGTAAGGTCGCAAGTTCAAGTGTAGCGAACCAGTTTCGGCTTTCGAGATAGGTTATGGCTTAACTCTTTTAGATTGGGTTGTGTAGTAAATGATGATACAAAATACATGTTAAGAGTGGGAACTAATCATGAAAAATGGCTATCTATGTGTTTTGCCCGTGTGGAGGCTTATATGTGATGTAATTATCGAAATTGAGATATTATGTGATATGTGATACCGTATGGAGTCCTATGTGATATTAATAGCCTTGAATACATATGAATAATTGTATTATGTTGTTAAAATGTTAATGTGGTACCATTGGTATATTGTGATTATATTCATACTTTATTAGCAAATGAGACATGCAAAAATTCATGGATGATACAAAAATAATGAGCAAATATTCACGCATGTAGTTGTGGAAATGTATCATTATGGTTGCTTGTGTAAATATATTATGTGTTTGTTTGTGTTGTGATTGGCGGTGAGCATTACATCTTTATATCATACTCATTCATGAAACATTGGGACCACTGTGGCAACATCTGAGAAACACTAGCAACACCTTTTAAAAAGATATTGTAACACCTTATAAAACCTTTTTCCAAGGAATGTGCTGGAAAAGAGATATGAGATATCTGGATTGTATATGGGTTGACGAACCCCCCATGGATCCTGTGTTGGGAGGCTTGCCTTTGTAGGTGTATACGGGGATTATACGACAATCTCGGAGGCTGTGCGGCGATCTCGTGCATCATCATCATCATCATCATATGCATTGCACTTACTTTATTGTATTTATGTTGTGCTGTATTGCCTTATGGACTTGTCAACTATGTATTTCTCTTACCTTCCTTTACTTGTATTTGATGATTTTGTATCTACATGCTCTTTCTCATTCTATTTATATATGACATAATATATATACCTGTGTTTTATATATTGGTGTGTTGTTGTAATATATGTGAGATATTAGAACAGTTAGTGCAAGCAGTATGGGTTATCGTTGTGAGACATTTTTTGATTGCAGGGGACGTGACATTTCATATGCTTTATTTACTACTTTTCTTGGTCGGCCTATGATACCTACTGAGTACAAGTGAACTGTACTCATGCCTGTGCACCCTTTAGGTGCAGGTCCTAGATCGAGTGCGCCTCAGCTTGCTTGACTTGGGCGATTGTTAGAGCTTCCAAGGTAGCGGTTGGACATTCATGCGTCTGAAATTCACCTCTATCTTTCTACAATAGTTATGTCTTTATTAGTATTCGGAGACAAATATTATTCATTTGTGGTTATTTTTTTGACGCATTTAACTCTTGGATTGTATTAGTAGTTCTTACACTATTGACACGTGGTTTTAGGCATGATTGATATTTTGGATAAGTTCTTTCTGCATTGTTATGATTATTTATATAGTTCAGCTTAGCTCTAGAAGCCTTACCTTGGGGTATTTCTGTCTTTTTCTCTATTTGTATCAGTTTAGGTGATAGACTTACTTGTCAATGTACACCACGACAAGTGACATCATGACCCTTATTTTTAGGTCATGACAGGGGCTATCGCGGAGGGCCACTGGAATTTGACGATTATCATTTTGCCCACCTCCGCGACATGCCAAGTGCCCAAGTGGCACCCTGTCAGCTTAAAAATGTCATAACTCCTTCACTGAGTGTTGAATTTGGGCAATTTGGTATCGATGGAAAGCTTATTTAATTTTTCACACAATAGAAAATCTATATCTGGAAAATACCACATAAAATAAAAAGGTATGCATCTTTGAAGCAAATTTTTGACATTCTAGGGATGAATTCAAGCTAGGAAAAATTTAGAGTATTACAATATCTCCCCTTTGAGAACATTCATCCTCGACTGTGGCTAATTAAACTAAAAATGTTGAGGAATTCGAGGTTATAAACTATCATGTACAACTGAAATAAACTAAATAACTGAATCTTAAACATGATGAGCTACTGAACTGATCTGCGAGTGCATGAATTCTCATGAAAATAGCTATACGGTTGAGATAAAAATGAGAGAGTTATCTTGTGAGTAACCATTACTTTAGGCTGGATCTGATTTCGTAAGAAAAAAAGATGAAAGGTTTATGACATGAAAAACTCAGGGTATTACATGGCCTCATAGACTGAGTGTGTTGCTTCTGTTGCTCCATCCTCTAAGGTCACTAGAGTTGTACAATTTAAGAGGTTGAGCCCTCCGACTTTCACTGGTTCTAAAGTTGAGGAAGATCTTTAATATTTCATTGATGAGATACAAAAATTTCCATATGATGCATGTTACTGACGTGGAGGGTATGGAGTTTTCCGCTTACCAGTTAAAGGATGTAACGTATCAGTGGTATAAGGAATGAGATAGGTCTAGGGGTGATGATGCTGAGGTCCTCTTTGTTGGATGACTTCTCTAGTGCTTTTCTTAATCGCGTTTTTCCTTAGAAGTTAAGGGAAGCGAAGGCTGAGAAATTCATGAATTTGAGGCAAGGTAGTAATACAGTAAAGGAGTATGCCTTGAAGTTTCATCAGTTATCATGATATGCTTTATTATTTGTGTCTAGCATGAGGGCTAGAATAAGAAAGTTTTCTTCTGGGTTCTCCCATGAATTGATCTTGGAGAGCAAGGTTGCCTTGTTGAATAAGGACATAAATATCTCTAGACTTGTGGTGTATATGAAATAAGTGGAAAAGGAAAAAAAGAAGCAAGCAAAGATAAGAAAAAGGTAGATTAAGAAGTTTTGATATTTGAATCAGGGTGGAGGTTAGCAGTAGAGTGGTAGATACGATGGAAAATGGTCTAAGAAGAAGTGGGGCAACTCTGGTTCCTATTCTACGGCTAGTGCTCCTTATACAAAGCTATTGGGAGATCATTGTTTTCATAATAGAATGGGTCCAAGGGTATAGGCTGCCCAACTTTAGGCTAGTGGGGCACAATCAGCTCCATCATATCCCTCTTGTAGATTTTGCGGTCAGGAGCATCATAGTATTTGTGAAAAGGGGAGAAACAAGTGCTTTAAGTATGGGCAGATTGGTCATATGCATAGGGATTGTCCTTTAAGGGTTGTTTCTGGAGAAAATAAGATTCATGTTGCTACTTCATCATCTCCTGCACCAAAGGGTGCTGCTTCATCTTCTGGCTCCAGCACAGGACAGAATCGTCTATACGCTCTTACCACTCACTAGAATTCCAAGGCATCCTCTGATGTTGTTACTAGTATGCTCAAACTTTTTTTCAGGTTATAGATTATCTACTTGATCCCGGGTCTACCCTCTCTTATGTGACCACTTAGGTGGATATCTATTTTGGTTTTGATCCTGAGTGTATTCTAGATTCTTTCTCTATGTCCACCCCACTGGGTGACTCCATTATAGTTAAAAAGGTCTATAGGGGTGGTGTGATGTCGGTAGATGGTAAGAAGACCTTAGTGGAACTGATATAGTTGTACATGTTAGACTTTAATGTGATTTTGGGAATGGATTGGTTGTATTTTGTTATGTACCTCTAGATTGTCAAACCCGAAGGGCCAGTTTCTAATTCCCTAATGATTTATTGATCGAATGAGAAGGTAGTTCCCTCGTGCCTAAGAGAAGGTCTATTTCGTATCTTAGAGACCGAAAATAGGTTTCTAAGGGGTGCCTTTATCAGTTAGAGCATGTTAAGGATTCTAGATCTGAAGGTCCTTCTTTGCAGACTGTCTCTGTGGTCTGTGAATTTTTCAAAGTGTTCCCTGATAATATCCCTGGTGTTTCTCCTGATAGTGAAATCAATTTTGGGGTTGATCTATTTTTGAACATTCGTCCTATTTCTATCCCTCCTTATAGAATGGCTCCGGCTGATTTGAAAGAACTCAAAGAACAGTTGAAAAATCTTCTAGATAAGGGTTTTATCCACCCTAGTGTTTCTCCTTATGGTGCATTGGTTGTATTTACAAGTAAGAAGAATGGGTTCCTTCGGAGGTGTATTAATTACCGCCAATTAAATAAGGTGATCATGAAGAATAAGTATCACCTTTTGAGGATTGATGATCTTTTTATTAGATTCAACGTGCTAAATATTTTTTTAAGATTGATCTTTGGTCTAGATACCATCAGTTAAAGATTAGGGAGGTGGATATTCCTAAGACTGCTTTCTGAACCCGATATGGTCATTTCAGTTTTTGGTGATGTCCTTTGGTTTGACTAATGCCCTGGCAGCATTTATTAAACTTATGAACTGGGTTTTCTGTCAGTTTCTAGACTTGTTTGTTATTATGTTCATTGATGATATTTTGATATATTCGAAAAGTGAGGTGGATCATGCCAATTACCTCAATTTAGAGTATAGACTGTTAAGGAGCAGTAGTTATATGCTAAATTCTCTAAGTGTGAGTTCTGGTTGAATGTTATGACTTATCTGAGTTATGTTTTTACTAATAAAGGTATCATGGTGGATCCATAGAATGTTGCCTTAGTTAAGAAGTAGACTAGACCCACGCCTCTAATCGATACTTGGAGCTTCTTGGGTTTAGTCAATTATTATAGAAGGTTTGTGGAAAGTTTCTCTATTATTGCTGCCCCATTGACTAAGTTGACTCAGAAAAAGGTGAAGTTCTTGAGGTCTGATGCCTGCGAGGGTAGTTTCGAGAAGTTGAAGGATAAGTTGACTTTAGCTCCGGTCTTGACACTCTACTTGAGGGTATGAATGGTTTTGTTGTCTATTGTTATGTGTCCCGGATGGGACTAGGTTGTGTGTTGATGCAACATGGCAAGGTAGTTGCATATGCTTCTAGACAATTAAAGGTTCATAAGAAGAATTATTCAACTCATGATTTGAAATTGTCAGCTGTGGTATTTGCATTAAAGATTTAGTGACATTATTCGTATAGGGCCGATGTTTACATTATTCTGATCATAAGAACCTGCAATACGTGTTCACTCAAAAATATCTAAATCCCAGGCAAAAGAGATGGCATGAGTTGCTAAAGAACTATGACATAAGTCTCCACTTTCATCCAGGTAAAGCTAACAAGGTTGTTAATGCTCTTAGAAGGTTGTCCATGGGAAGCTATTCCCATGTGGACAAGGGGAAGCGGGTTTTGGTAAAGGATATTCATCATTTGGCTAATCTTAGAGTTCGTCTCTTGGATTTCAAGGATGGTGGTATGATTGTTCAAGAAGTGACGAATTCATCTCTTGGTGCTGAGGTAATGGAAAAATAGATGTTAGATTCTATATTGATACAACTCAAGGAGGATATAGGTAGGTAGAAGGTGATGTCTTTTGAGATTAGTGGTGATGGTATCTTGAGGTACCATGGTAGATTATGTGTTCCTAATGTTGATGGGTTGCGAGAAAGAATTTTGGTCAAAGCTCATGAGTCATGATATACTATTTATCCTAGTTCAACAAAAATGTATCATGATCTTAAGGAAATTTATTGACGGAATAATATAAAGTGAGATATGGCCAATTTTATGGCTAAGTGCATGGTGTGTCAACAAGTGAAGGTGGAGAACTTGAGGTCTAGTGGATTATTCTAAGAAATTGAGTTGTCTATGTGGAAATGGGAAATAATTAATATAGATTTCATTACTGGTCTTCCACGGTCTCTCCAACGATTTGATTTGGGTCATTATGGATAAGATGACTAAGTCTACTCACTTCTTGCCAGTGCGGACTAATTTATCTTCTGAGGCTTATGCCAAGTTATTCATTGAGAAGATTAAGAAGTTGCATGGTTCTTCAGTTTCCATCATATCAGATTGAGGTACTTCATTCTCTTCTCACTTTTGTCGTTCCTTTCAAAAAGGTTTGGGGACTAAGGTGAGCCTTAGTACCACTTTCCACCTACAAACGGATAGGCAAGCGGAGAGAATCATTCAGACATTGGAGAATATGCTTAGATCTTGTGTGATTGACAATGGTGGTAGTTGGGTTGACCACTTTCCTCTTATAGAATTTGCCTACAAAAACAGTATCATTCTAGTATTGGTATGGCTCTGTTTAAGGCCTTGTATGGTAGGAGGTGTAGGTTTCCTATTATATGGTTTGAGGTTGGTGAAAATAGGTTACTTAGACCTGATTTAGTTTACCAAGCCACAAAGAAGGTGAAGGTGATTCAGGATAGGCTTAAGATCTCCTAAAGTAACCAAAAGTCCTATGTAGATGTAAGGCAAAGGGAGCTAGAGTTTAATGTTGGTGATTGGGTATTCTTAAAGGTGTTTCCCATGAAGCGCGTGATGCGGTTTGGGAAAAAAGAGAAGCTCAGTACTTTTTATGTTGGTCCGTATTTGGTTTTGAAGAGGGTTGGTAATGTTGAATATGAGTTGGAGTTGCATTCTAGCTTGAGTTTCATTCACTCGATTTTCCATGTCTCGATATTGAGAAAGTGCATGGGTAATCCTTCATTGGTTGTTCTTTTGGAAGGTGTGGGCATTTCAATTTACTTGTCTTATGAGGAAGTTCCAGTGGAGATCTGAGATCGGCAAGTTCATTGGTTGCGGACGAAGAACGTGGCATCGGTAAAGTTATTTGGAGGAACCAAAAGTATGAGGAAGCTACTTGGAAAGCCGAGGAGGACATGAAATCCAAGTATCTATTCCTATTCCTTATTCCGTAAAATCGTGCTTAAGGTATGCGTGATCTTTACATCTTTGTATTCTGTCTTTGTTAAAGTTAAGTGTGGGTGCATTTCTGTGTTAAATCATGCTAAGGAATCCCTTGACCCATCATTCGAGGACGGATGATCCTAAGGGGGGGGGAATAAACCACCCCAGGTGTTGATCTCTGAGAACTTCTGAAATTTTATCCTCACTTTCCTGACTATGACTCACTCTACGAGTCGTAGGGAGTCTTCATGAGTAGTTCAACTCAAATCGTAGCCAAAATAGTGTATATGTGTGTAGCTAAGTTCTGTTCTGAGTACGAGTGGCTCACTACGCGCCGTACAGACTCGTTATGATTCATTTTTTGCAAATCATAAGATGTCTAGTGTTTACCCCAAATGATATTTATGTTTACTACGACTGACCCTATGAGTCGTAGGGTCCCATTACAACTCGTATTAGTAGAGTCAGAGGGTCAATAGTGTGTGTGCCCTTGGAAACTGTCTTGGCCACGACTTGTGGTGATGAGTCATAACAAAACCCTATGAATCATATAGTGACCCGTTAACACTGACGACTAAATTTCAGCTTTTAATTTGAGGGCAATTTGGACAATTCCTTTCTTACCCAATTACTTATTATTATTCATTCTTTGATTATTATTTCGAACTGGTGGGGTGCATGGGTATGGTAAATAAACGAGGGGATTGTGATTTCTCCTAACTTGTGACTTTTGAAGTGGTATTGACCCTAACCCCAATTGTGAAATTGGTTTTGAATATGAATAGTATGCATATTGAACTACTCTTAAACTATTGCATAATGTGAAAAGTCAATGAAGCATAATAATTTTGAATTGAACCTTATGGAGTTGTGTATTCCCTAAGATAATGCATAATTTAACGAAGGTGGCTATGAATTTCCCCAAATAATGAAATTATTTTGGCATGTTGATGTTACCTTACAAGTGTAGTTGGTATGACGATACCAATAATGTATGTCTAAATATGTATCATGGTTCAACGATTAGAAATGTGTGATAAATGATTTAATTGGGATTTAATGATGGTTGTGTAGCTGAGTCGTGAAAGTGGAGGTCTCGAGGAACCAACATTGGAAACCACGGTTGCAAATGCGGGGTCTATATGATCAGGTGGTTTGAGTCCCCTTATTATTATCATATGTTTGGGAGGTTTAAGTTCCCCACATTATTTACATGATTGGGTGTTTGCATCACCTTGGTATGTCGGGAGGTTTGAGTCTCCCATGGTGCATGTACACATCCTCTGGTTCGTGCGACCACACGTAATGGGGCACTTCCAGCTGGGGGAGAGCTGGGCCATATATCCCGTGGGTGCCTTCTTATATTATGATGGTTGAGCTACATAATCAAGGATAAAGTTGTAAAGTCCATGTTAATTCTTATTCTCTATCCCGACATATCATTTATATATACATATACTATGATGTGATTCATTTGGTATATGAATTAGTTGGACTTGACATTATTTTATACCCTATCCCTGAGTTTTATGCTAGTGTTCACCCTACCAACCATCTCCAAATGTTGTATCCCTACGCGAAGCGGCACTAGATATACTTTTTCTTTTCCTACACAGAGTTAGATGGATTGGCTCTATTTGTTAGTTCATTATGGTAAGGTGGTAAGCTTCCATTCTTCTAAAGACTTATACATTTCATCAGTTCTTATCATAGATTCGATTTTATAGCTTTTATTATCGTCAGCATTATCATTGTTATTATCAGAGTCGAGGACATTTCCCGACCAAGATTGGTTTTTTGTTCTTTTTGCATAGAGGCTTTGTTGGATTACTGTGGACCTGGGTGATGTCGGTTGGATGTGTTTGGTCGGTTGCCAGCTATTGGTTATAGACATATCTTATGTTCTTTGAGCTTATCTTGTGCTATCTTATTATATGTTTGAAATTCAGCCATTGTTGGGCGGTGTATGTTATTTGGTCAGGTTCAGGGGGTAGTCTCCGGTCCACAGTGGATTGGAGATACCTGTCATGGCTAGGGCCTAGTTCGGGTCGTGACAATTCTGGAAAAGATATTTAAGGAATCTTTTTAATTTTTATCAATATCCACCTGATTTTTAAACTTTCCCTTAATGGAATAAACCTCAAAAGAAGTTAATGCCACCATCAAGGAAAAATTAATAATTTCGTGAATATGTTATTGAAAGAATCGATAAAACATTCGAAATGTGTTCTATTTGACATGAGTTACTACTTGTGGACTTAAAATAGTGTTACTTTTGGTTGCATTATTTGACAAGACTTGTTACTTATGTCGAGCATTGCTCTGCTAGTGAGAATCCTATCTCCTTTAATATTAACTCTCAAGTATGGTATTTGATTTTTGTCGGCCATAAGAATCTTTTGGGCTTTCTATGGTAATTCTTGATAATAATTGTATATATTTGTACCTGTAAGATAAGCAATATTGTTAGTTAAAAAATCAACAAGTTGGTTTCCCTCCTGTAGTTGTGGTTGAATACGATTCCTCCCCAGCTTTCTCCTTTTTTATCAGCTCCACAAGACTTATTGACCACAGGCAGTCCCACATACCATCAATCACTCTCTCCATAATTAAGGAGTATGTTTTTATTACCAGTGGGAATAATTGTGTCTTACATTATATTACAGTCCATAATGATTAGCTAAAGCCTCAACTTTTAGACTAGAAGTATTCGGGATGCCCTTGGCTTCTGCATATATCAAATCACCTAGACTATCTGTAAAACAAAAGTTCATAGAACTGTAAATAGTGCTTTCCTTAGAAGAAGAATAAGTGTTACATTTAAAAACTCCTCTAGGAGGTAATTCCAACTTCACAAGATTACAGACCCTTCTACCTACTGGTCTGCGGTTTTCTAACATGTCAATCAGGTAAAGCCAATTTTTAGGGAGTTTTGATAATCCAGGAAACTTTACCTTTGAAAAAAAGTAAAGATTTTGATAAATATCATAAACTGCCCTATGTATGGACATCATCCCTCCATGAAATATGTTATTTCTTATCTTCCACAATTGCCATAAAATAATAGCTTGGGTAGTGTAAAGAATAGACTTAGTTCTGAAAGAACAATCTGCTTTCCACCAGAAAGATATTGCTTGATTGAGATGAATGAAGTTCCCTTGTATGCCGGTTGCACTTATATATTGTCTCCAAATACTGTTGCAGTCAACAGTAAAAAAACAAATTAAGTTATGTCCTCTTGTTGTGGATTTTCACAACACTTGAACATTGAAACCATACACCCCCATTTCTGGCTAGAATATCATCTACTGGCAGCTTTTTTTCCACACTCTCCACAGATAAAAGAGATTTTGAAAGGCAAATCAACCATCCACGTCTGTTTAAAATACCATTGTTCCTCCTCTCTATGTCTTGGTGCTTCCTAAGCACTTTTAACTAAAAACTTTTCACTATTAGTGAGAAACCATCGAGGTCCATTGCCTCTGTTTGAACCCTAATAAGAAATTCCTCAAGAATATGATTAACCAAATAATTGGTAAATGTTGTCAAAGATGCTCCTTATTCTACCTTTTATTATCAAAAAGTACTTCATTTTTGCAATATTATTAGTCTGATTAGTTGGCATAGTGAAGAGGACCCAACTTTGACCAATTATCAAACCAAAAATTAGCAGAGCTATTCTATGGTTCCAACCATATGCAATTTTTAACCTAATCTCTTGCCTCAAGCATTCTCTTCCATAATTGTGACCCCCATTCCATGAAACCATAGAAGGAATTTTCTTTTTACAGTGTTTGTTCCACATGAATATAGACTATAATGTGCCTGAAGTCCTACACCTCCACCATGGCAAATAGAGCATTAGATATTTCAAATAAAGACCTGATACCCATTCCACCTTCTTTTGTAGGTAAGCACGTCTTTTGCCATGATGTCAAGTGTCTTCTTCTTCCTTCTTCCTTATTAATTCAAAAATATCTAGGAAATATTTTATGCATTTCCTATGATGTATATTTGGTAGGAGCCATAACAGAGAGAAGATATAATGGCATGCTCTGCAGAACATTCTTAATTAGAATAGATTTACCCTTATATGATAAGATTTTTCCCTTCCAGTGTTCTAACTTATCCTTAATATTTTTATAAGATCATTATAGAAGGCTTTACTTTTTATAGCATGAAAAATAGGGCATCTGAAGTAGTTGAAAGGAAATTACCTCTATTGAAACCTGTAGCAACAACAACTTCATAAATCAAGGAGTCAATAACTTTTTGATGCATGTAGAAAAGGGACTTCGTTGAGTTTATTAGCTAGACAAATACCTTCTCATACCCCTGTAATGTTTATTTTATCATCTCCATAGAACATGAATCAAAAGATGTAAAAATGATTATGTCATCTGAGTAGGCTAGATGATTGATCTTGTCCCTCCACTTAGGCATGTCAAACCCTCTAAAGTTGTCATTTTCCATTAGAGAATTAAGAGCTCTAGATAGGCCCTCTGCAGAGATTATAGATAAAGATGGGGATAGTGGATCTCCCTGTTTCACTCTTTTGGTGGAATGAAAGAAGCTTTTTGATTGCCCATTGAACAATATTAAGTACTAGTTGTTAGTAAGTAACCTCCTAATCATGTCTATGAACTTCTCATTAAAACATATTCTTCTGATAACCCTTGTGAGAAACAACGATGAAACCATGTCATAGGCCTTGGCCACATCTAATTTGATCATAATATTAGCAAGCTTAACTCTCAGCCTAATATAAGTAACAATCTCCTAACTTAAAAGAACATTTTCCATAATACTTCTTCCTTTCACAAATCCAGACTGATTAGGGGACATTATTTGTGGTAAAATTCTCTCCAATCTATCATAGTAACTCTGGAAATTACCTTGTTAATAAAATTGCATAAACTGATAGGTCTAAGATCAAAAAAGGTCTCCATATTTTTTTTGGCAACAAAACTAGGTTTGTATGAGTGATGGTTTTAGGAAGAGTAATGTCCCAGTAAAAAAGTCATGCATAATTTTGACAACATCAACTCCCACTATGTCCCAATTGGTCTGGTAGAAGAAACCTGTGAGACCATCAGGGCCACTTGTACTATTAACGTTCAACATAAAACAACAATTTTAATTTCGTCTACCTCTGGCTCTTTGCATAATTGATCATTTGTATCTGCTGATATAATGTCAAGAATATTATCCAGCAAGGTGAAATCAGTTGCCTTCTCCTCTTGAGTAAACTATTTGTTATAAAAAGAGTTAGCCTCATCTGCCATCAAGTCCTTTTCTTGTATCCAAAGATGTCATGACCCAATTTATAAGTCATGATGGTACCTACTAAATTCCGCCATTAGGTAAACAATTACCATAACCGAGAGCTAACGCAATGGGTAAATTCAGTAAGAAATGCCAACAAAGGCCAAATTCAATGAACACGAGTTATAAATAAATAGCATTAATTATAGATAAACAGACAAACACGAATACCAATTCTACGACCTGGTATAGTCAGCACAAGAGTGTCTAAGGTCAATAATACAACCCGAAAGACTTAAAATACAGTTAATACATCTGTCTAGAATACTAAAGACTGAATATAAAAGATAGAGGGAAAATGGGTGACTTAAACTCCATGAGCTCACCCTATCTCTGAAAGATCAACCCTGCACTAACTCAAATCAATCGAAACAACTAGTAATCAGATTTGCACCAAAAGGTACAAAAGTATAGTATGAGTACCAAAACAATGGGTACTCAATAGACATCATCGGTTGACTAGGATAGGTTATGATATAAAGATGATATAATGAAAGATAATCCTAAATAAGTCAAGGTACAGAATCGAACTTGAATCATCTCCATCACCACTAGATATAATAAGTAATTAAACCAAAATAATAATATAACATAAGGCATCCACACAAGCTAATACCGCCGTGCATAAGTAATAGACAATTCGGAATCATAACACATTATAAAGTACAACCATAAGTAAACATAAGTACAAAGTTGGAGCCCATATGCCAACTGGATCACAATGTACCATACTACAGGAGAGTACACCCAAGAGAAATTATAATAAGGCATCCAACCAACAACATATCCAAGTCTCATCATTATTCAACCGTAGTCCATATTTAACAATAATCAGATATTTTATCGGACTTTTATTAGTTACCAACATTGACCATATAACTATATTCTATACTATTACCATCATCAGTCACCTATAATCAATACTCATTAGCTACTATTCATTTACTAAATAAGGATCATTAACTAGTCCATTAGATTCCTAGCCATCACATAATCATAGTTATCTATTAGGCAACTATTCACCACATAGTCATTCTCATAGCTAACATTCCTTAACTAACCATTAGTTATCACTAACATTACACACTAAGTGATCCTCATTTTAAAATTGGATTCTACTTACCAACTAGTCATATTTAATCATGTAGACAATATACATCTCTAATCCTTAGTTAACATTAATCATTAACTACAACACTTTAAATGCATTTAACACTAGTGGTGCCAGTATCCAACTATCATCCACATTACATATAAACAAGTGTATATGCATATAAGTATTCAATTGCCATGCATAGGGCTAGCTAAAATCAAACTGGTAGATGTACCCGTAGGCACATAAAATAATCAACCTCCGGCCTTACCGGGTATCAATATAATTGTGTCATCCTCTGGCCTTCCCGGGTATCAACATCATCATAATAGGAAAAACAATCATCAATAATAAAGGATAAGCCCAACAAGGGCTAAAGTATGTGACAAGCCCCATGAGGGCTAAAGTAAATGAATATAAAAGAGAAGTAAAGAAGAGCATACCTATAATACTCAACATTCATCTTCCATGTCAATTTATCAATAGGCATATGTATATTGTCATGACCCAAGGCTACCCCCAAGTCGTGACGACGGTGCTTACGGTCAAAAGTGACCACAAGCTAACCCATGTGCTTTTACCTGCTGAGAGCACTAAATAAAATAATAACAATGGACATATGCAAAAAATAATTAATAAAGTCATAAAGTCTAACTATTAAAAATACGAACGAATTTACAAGTTTGAAATATCTGATAAGACTGAAAAAATAGACTAATTATTTAACTGCCTGTCTGAATGACTAAATAACCTCTAACTGACTAAGGAGTTGATAGGATAAGCCCCAACTAACTTCGACTGACTGAAAATATGAAACTACTAAAATAACTAAAATAATTAATCCTGCCCTCATGGATGAGGGCTTACCACTACTGTTGTTGGGTATGCTCAATTGTCTGAGCACGGTTAGGAAACTGTGCGTTCGAACCTATGATTTAAGACATCATAGCGCAAAGAAGAGTATGCGGTAAGTACTTTGAATGCACTGGTATATGAGATGAGGTTAGGCTGATATGCATAGGGTATTATGCATATGAAATACGGACTAACTGAATACCATGAGATAACTAAACGTGAATGCAGAAAAACTGTAACATCTGATAATGCAAGACAAAGCATAAATCTGTTATCTGAAAGACTGTAAACTGTATAACTAAATAACTAAAAGTCTATTCACTTGGTCAAGCAAACCTAGACTGATAATACACTAAAATACTATACTGAGACTGTAGGAGGTATCATCTAACCGACATGCCCTAATCTAAGCTAATCGGAATCCAACCTGTAACCCCAGTTGGAAGGTGTCAGTACTGTGCCATAGGCACTAACACCGGTTGTGTGGATCCACTACACTAATGTTCCTAATGACTAATGAGTTACCCTCAACTGGAAGGTGCTATAATGAGATATGTTTTACCCTCAACTGGTAAGTAAATACTTCGTCAACCCTCAACTGGAAGGTTGACATCTATAACCTATGATGGGTACGTAGTTCTGGAACTCAGGGACTGCTACTAGAGGTCACACCCTCTACTGTCAAGTGAGTCCCCATACCTAGGTTCGCTCAATGCTAAATCCTACTCCCAACTAAACTGATACTAGAACTAAACTTGGATTGAGTTTAACTGAACATTATTTTATGACTAATAGTACCCATTAAGATCATAATAACTGAATAAAAAAGAATAATCATAGTTTAACTGAATAATACTTAAAAATCTGAAATCATGTAAAACATGTAGGTGGGTATTCATAACCTACCAGCACTGAATGGAATCAACAATAATGCCATATAAAAGTTTTAAAACCATAGTAAGGGATCATTGTTCAAAACCCAACACTTAGGCATTTCATCAAACACATGAGAGTCATGTACTTAAGCTTGGGAATGGGTAAAACATTCGAGGACAATATAATTACATGACTAAAAGAATGGATTAGGGATTTAATGTGAAGATTTCAACATTCATAACATGTAACGGCATCATTCCACTTAAAACCACTTATAAACATAACTCCTAATTGAAATCAACATGATTTCCATAGGGATAGTTCAAATTGAACATTTAAAAACTCATTATTTAAAACAAAAAAGATTCTTGGGCTCCATGGATGAAAGAAACCCATGAATGAACATCCACATACCTTAATAGGTGATTTCTTAAAGATTTCTTAAGGGTTTATTGAACTTGAACCTTGAATTCCTTGATTTCTTGAGGAGAAAGGAATTAAAATTGGTGATCTTGGGGAAGAGAGAAGGGTTTTCTTAAGAGGGATTTGGAGAAGAAGGGAGAATAATGCCCTAAATGACGTCCAAATTCGTGTTATGGACGATTTGGGTTGAAGGGAAAAGACATAATTACCCCTCGAGTAATTAAATTCGTAACTGGGCATAATATGCTTATCATGATGTAGTCTAACCGTGGTTGGCCATTTACCTCATCACGACGCGGTGAATATGCAAACGAGAATATTGTCGCGATGCGACCCTATCGCGGTAACCCTCTGGTTTTGTGACCCAAACATGCCTCAAACCTCGTCTGAAAAATTGAAAAATTCTCCGAGACATGCTCCTTACACCCCTGAACATGAATTAACTAAAAAATAACACTGCGGGGACGAGAAGACTAATTCAAAAATACTTAAATTTAAGAGTCCTTATAAATGACTAAGTCCCCAACATATAGTGAAATTTTTAGGCCTAAAGCCCCTTATGTAAGTAACTAGAAGCTGAACTGAGCTAAGAATAATATGGACTATTACAATATCTCCCACTTGGGAACATACATCCTCAAATGAGAGTGATTAGAATGAAAGTTCAGAACTAAGGCGACTGAGATCACAAACTGAACATACCTGACTAGAAACATGAATATATAACTGAGTCTGAAACATGATACATGAACTAAATTGATTTAGTGAAATACATGCAATGACATGAGAATGTTTATATATCTGGAATTGAGAATGGGAAAGAGTCAATCTAAGAAAAATTGTTACCTCAAGCTGGGTCAAAATTTGCAGAGAAAAATTAAGAGTACTTGGTACGTATATCTGTTTTTGCTTCCCAAGTAGCTCCCCCAACGGACTGATTCTACCATAGAACTTTAGCTAAGGGAACTTCTTTCTAAAGTAACAACAACAGCTGAATCACCAATACACTTTTTCAACAGGGAAACATGGAACACTGGATGCACTGATGCTAAGTTGCAGGTAACTCAAGCTCTAAGCTAAATTCTCAAAATGGCTCAAAATTCTATAAGGACCAACATAGCTGGGACTGAGCTTCCCCTTCTTGCCAAATTTCTTCACTCCTTTCATGGGCGAGATTTTCAAATAGACTAATTTACCCACATCAAACTCAAGGTCTCTCCTCCTGATATCTGTATAAGATTTCTGGCGACTTTGAGTTGTCTTCAGCCTCTCTCGAATTAACTGAACTTTCTCCATCACCTCAAACACTGAATCTATCCCTATCAAAGCAACCTTACCTGCTTCAAACCATCCAATAGGAGACCTAAATCTCCTACCATAGAGAGCCTCAAATAGAGCCATCTGAATACTGAAGTGATAGTTGTTATTGTAGGCGAACTCAATCAAAGGTAAATGATCATCCCAATTTCCTATAAAATCAGTAACACCTGCTCTAAACACATCCTCTAAGATCTGAATGGTCTTCTCTGCTTTACCATCTATTTGAGGATGAAAAGTACTGCTGAGATGAACTTGGGTACCAAGACCCTTCTGAAAAGCCTTCCAAAAGTGAGAGGTAAATTGAGTACCTCTATTTGATATGACAGAAAAGGAACTCCATGTAGCTTAACCAACTCTCTAATACAAATCTTAGCATAATCCTCAACTGAATACGAAGTATGAACTGGCAAGAAATGAGCTGACTTAGTCATTCTATCTATAATGACCCATATTGAATCACGTTAACAACGAGTATGAGGTAAACCCATCAAAAAATTCATATTCACCACTTCCCACTTCCAAGTGGGGATGTTGAACTCCTACAATGCACCACTAGGCCTCTGGTGCTCAAATTTAACCTGCTGACAATTTGAACATTTAGCCACAAACTCTGCAATATCCTTCTTTATACCATTCCACTAATAGATTTCCCAAAAATCACGGTACATCTTAGTGGATCCTAGATGAATGGAATATCACACACCATGTGCTTTTGCCAAAATCTCCAACCTCAAACCATCAACACATAAAACACAAAACCTGCCCAGACAATGAAGCACACTAACTCTCCCTTGGGAGAAAACACCTACTTTCTGATCTCTGACTAATTTCTTTAACTTAACCAAACTAGGATCCCTATCTAGCTTTTCTTTCACTTTGGAAACTAATGAAGATTTCGAACAATTCTGAACCCATATACTACCTTCAGCTGAATCAATCAACCGAATGTGTAACCTAGCTACATGATGAACCTCTCTAACTAACTTCTTCTTATCATCCTCAACATGAACAATACTACCCATAGATAACCTACTAAAGGCATCTGCCACTATATTGGCCTTTCCCGGATGATACAACACACTTATGTCATAATCTTTTAACAACTCAAGCCACTTTCTCTGACAAAAATTCAAATCTTTCTGAAAGAACATATATTGCAAGCTTTTGTAATATGTGAACACATCAACATGAACCCCATAAAGGTAATGCCTCCAAATTTTTAAGGCAATAATAACAACTGCTAATTCAAGATCATGGGTAGGGTAATTCTTTTTATGGGGTTTAAGCTGTCTAGAGGCATCAATACATAACCAAGACCAACTTTGGAAGCATTACAATAAACTACAAACCCATCTGAATTGTCTGGCAAAGTCAAGACTGGGGCTGAAGTGAGTCAAGTCTTCAACTCCAGAAACTCTTCTCACATGAATTTAACCACTAAAATTTGAATTTTTTATGAGTCAATCGAGACATGGGGGATGCAGTAGAAGAGAACCATTCAGTAAACCATCTATAATAGCCAACCAAACCCAAAAAACTCCTAATTGTTGATGGAGAGATAGGTCTGGGTTAATTTCTCACTGCTTTGGTCTTCTGAGGGTCAACTCGAATGCCAACACCAAAGACAATATAACTAAAGAAAGCTAATGATCTTAGCCAAAACTTGCACTTACTGAGTTTGGCAAATAGCTGATGGGATCTAAGAGTTTACAATATAATTCTGAGATGGTTTGCATAATCATTTTCACTATGGGAATAGACAAGAATATCATTAATGAAGACTACGAAGAACATATCCAAGTACTGCTTGAACACTCTATTTATCAAGACCAAGAAAGTTGTTGGGGCATTCGTTAGTCCAAAAAGAGGTAACTAGAAATTCAAAGTGACCATAACGAGTTCTTAAGGTTGTTTTTAGAATGTCATATTCTCTGACTCTGAGATGATGATAGCCGAATTTGAGGTCTATCTAAGAGAAGTAACTGGCACCCTGAAGTTGGTCGAACAAGTCATCAATCCTGGGGAGTTGATATTTATTCTTGATTGTGACTTTGTTCAATTGATGGTAATCGATGCACATTCTGAGAGAACCGTCTTTCTTATACATGAAAAAGGCTAGTGCGCCCCATATGGAACTCTAGGCCTGATGAATCCCCTATCTAAGAGATCTTTAAACTGTTCTTTTAATTCCCTAAGCTCAGCTGGAGCCATTCTGTAGGGTGAAATAAAGATAGGCTGGGTATCTAGAAGGAGATCTATTCCAAAGTTAATTTTTCTTTTGGAAGGAACTCTAAAAAGATCTTTAGGGAATATATCTGGAAATTCTCTTACTACAAAAATTGACTCGAGACTTAGAGTCATAAAACTAAAGTCTTTGACTAAAACAAAGTGATACATACACCCCTTAGATATCATTTTTCTTTCCATAAGATAAGAAACAATTTGACCCCTACGTACAAAGGTACTACCTCTCTATTCAATGACTGGTTCATTAGGAAACTGAAAGTGAACGACTCTGTTTCTTCAATCAACAGAGGCATAACATGAGTGAAGCCAATCCATACCGAGAATGACATCAAAAAAAATCATCTCTAACTCTATAAGATCCGCTGAGGTAACTCTTTCGGACACTATAACTGGGCAATTCCAGTATACCTATCTGGCTACAATGGAGTTACCTACTAGGGTAGACACTGAGAAAGGTTCTACTAAAGATTCAAGACTGAAAGGAGAGTGAGGCTTTGGGATCTAATAAAGCATAAACATGGAGATGAAAGACCTGTAACGTACCCGTAACTATATCAAAAGAACTTTTCTGATCATGTTGAGTTTGGAGAGCATACAACCTATTTGATGTTTCCCACTGGTTACGCTGGAAGTGACATCCTGCTGAGTTAGGAGATCAGATGAAATTAGAGGATGGTTGGCTGACCCTGTTGACCAACCTTTGGGCAATCTCTGACTCTGTGTCCTGTCCTGCCACACCCAAAACACACATCACTACCAGCTCTACACATACCCTGATGATTTCTGTCATATTTTCCACAGAGCGAGTTGGTACGAATACTGTTCATACTACCCTAGGACTTAGAGCTTGGTGCCCTAACCTAACTATCTTGCCTGAACTTAGACACTGGCGCACTAGCTAAAAATGGAGCTAGGAATGAGGATTTTTGATAAAACTGAGAATGATTACCACCTTCCGACCTTGGCTGAGAAAAGTTAAAACTACCTATTCTAGACCTCTTATTCTCTCTCTTTCTTCTTAAGCTTCTTTTTCTCAATCTGCTAAGTATGAACCATAAGCCTAGATAGGTCCATCTCTTTAATCAACATCACAGTCCGACACTCTTTGACCACACTATCAGATATACCGGAAATAAACTTACTCATTATAGACCTATTGTCTGTAACTACATTAGGAGCATACCTCACCAGCAGAGTAAACTTAAGTGAGTACTCCTTTACACTCATGCTGCCCTGCTTCAAATTAATAAAATCCTGAATCTTAGCCTCCCTCAACTCTAATAGGAAGAACCTATCTAAAAAATCCATGACAAATTTATCCCACTCAACAAGCCCTGCATCAATACTAAGGTCCTTCTTCTACTGCTTAAACCAGGTGTAAGCAACATCCTATAACTGATATGTAGCCAACTCTGCACTCTCACTCAAAGTGATACCCATAATATCTGTCACCTTCTTAATCATATCAAGAAATTCCTACAGATTCTCTTCAGATTTGGATCCTAAAAATAAAGGGGGATTTATTTGGGTGAAATCCCAAATCCTAGCTGTAACTGTATTTGCCATTGGGTTGGCTGGGGCAATAGCTTGCTGGTTGTTCTGAGTCACTACTGAATAAGCTAAGGTAGTAAAAGCAGCTCTAAACTCAGCGTGAGAGACATGCTTATTCAGGGGATCTTCTAGAATAAATAAAGCACATGCTCATTCGTACGACATGAATACTAAAAAAAAGAAAATTTTTCTAAAACATCTCGTAGCCTCTTGTCCATAAGTGTGGTGCGCTTCACACCCATGCACAAGACTCTATAAATGCAGCTTTCAGACTCCCTAGGATACTTTAAAACCTTAGGCTATAATACCATGTTTTGTCATGACCCGAGGCTACCCCCTAGTCGCGATAATGGTGCTTACGATCATAAGTGACCACAAGCTAACCCATGTGCTAATACCTGCTGAAAGCACTGAATAAAATAATAACAATGGACAGAAGGGGAAAATAACTGATAAAGTCATAAAATCTAAATACTAAAAATACAAATGAATTCATAAGTCTAAAATATTTTATAAGACTGATAAAACAGATGAACTATCTAATTGGCTGTTTGAACGTCTAAATAGCCTCTAACTGACTGAGAAGTTGATGGGACAAGACCCCAACTAACTCCGACTGATGAAAAACATAGAACTATTGAAATAACTAAAATAATCAATCCTTCCCTCGATATATGAGGACTCACTACTATTGCTGATGGGTAAGATAAACTGACTAAGTGCGATCAAGAAACTGTACATCTGAACCTATGATATAAGACATCATCGCACAAAGAAGAGTATGTCATCAGTACTTTGAATGTACTGGTATATAAGATGAGGTTAGGCTAATATACATGGGGTGTTGTGCATATGAAATAAGGACTAACTTAATATTATGATATAAATGAACCTGAATACATAAAAATTGTAACATCTGAGAATGGAAGACCAAGCATAAATCTGTAATTTGAAATAAGTCTAAAATTTGAAAGACTATAAACTGTATAACTGAATAACTGAAAGTTTGTACACTTGATCAAGCAAATCTGGACTAATAATACACTAAAATATTGTATTGAGACTATGGGAGGTATCATCTAACTGACATGCCCCAACCTGAGGTAATCGGGGCCTAACCTGTAACCCCAGTTGGAAGGGTGTCAGTACAGTGCCCTAGGTACTAACACTAGATTTGTGGATCCACTAAACTTATGTCTCAAAGGACTAATGAGTCACCATCAACTGGCAGGTTCTCTAATAAGATATGCTACCCTCAACTGGTAGGTAAATACTTTGTCAACCCTCAACTGGCAGGTTGATATCTCTAACCTATGTTGGCTACGTAGTTTTGGAACTCAGGAACTACTACTAGAGGTCACACCCTCTACTAGCAGGTGAGCCCCCATCCCTAGGTTCGCTCCGTGCTAAATTCTACTTCCAACTGAATTGACACTGGAATTAAAACTGGACTGAGTTTCTAGAATTAAAACTGGACTGACTTTAACTAAACATTATTTCATAACTGATAGTGCTCATTATGATCATAATAACTGAATAAATAGTAATAATCATGGTTTAACTGAATCATACTTGAAAATCTGAAAATCATGTAAAACAAGTAGGTATCGGGTATTCATAACCCATCAGCACTGAATGGAATCAACAGTAATGCCATATAAAAGCTTTAAAACCATAGTAAGGGATCATTGTTCAAACCCAACACTTAGGCATTTCATCAAACACATGAGAGTCATGAACTTAAGCATGGGAATGGGTAAAGCATGTGAGGACAACATGATTACAATACTAAAAGCATGAATTAAGGATTTAACGTGAAGATTTCAACATTCAAAACATGTAATGGCATTAATCCACTTAAAAAAACTTATAAACATAACTTGTAGTTGAAATCGATAAGGATAATACAAATTGTAAAAACTCATTATTTAAAACAAAAAGGATTCTCGGACTCCATGGGTGAAAGAAACCCATGAATGAATATCCACATACCTTAATAGGTGATTTCTTGAAGATTTCTTGAGGGTTTCTTGAACTTGAAGCTTGAATTCCTTAATTTCTTGGGGAGAAAGGAATTGAAATTGGTGATATTGGGGAAGAGGGGGGGTTATCTTAAGATGGATTAAGAGAATAAGGGAAAATAATGTCCGAAATGATGTCCCAATTTATGTTATGGATGAATTGGGTTGAGGGGAAAAAATACAATTGCCCCTCAGGTAATTAAATTTGTATGGGCATAACATGCTTACCATGATGCGGTCTAATTGCGGTCAGTCATTTCCCTCATTGCGATGTGGTGAACACGCAAATGGGAATATTGTTGCGACATGGCCCTATCATGTTAACCCTCTGGTTTCGTGATCCAAACATGCCCAAACCTCATTCAAAAAATCCAAAACTTCTCTGAGACATGCTTCTTACACCTATGAACATGAATTAACTCAAAAACCGATACCTTGGGGTCAGGAAGATCAATTTAAAAATCCTCGAAGTTAAGAGGCCTTAGAAATTATTAAGTCCCCAACACTTAGTGAAATTTTCAGGACTAAAACCCTTTATGCAAGCAACTAGAAGCTGAACTAAGCTAAGAATAATACGGGGTATTACATATATGTATATATATAACATGAGTATTACAACTATTATCAAGCTTCAAGCATAATTAGCAATATAACTTCCCTTGTAGTCAATAAGCATGCCTTCTAGGATCATTAATATCATGACTCATAATATTAGCAATATGAGGGATTTCTAGCATGGTTACTAGTTTGGTTACTAAACAAGAGTACGACATGAGCAATAGTAAAGTCCAAAGTGCAAAAAATTAGCTTAATCAATGACGCACATGATAATATAGATATGGGCTTAATTGATAGCATAAACCATAGTTACTAATAACATTAATGGTAATTTAGTCAACAAACTATATACATCGCTTCTAATGTCATCACCATAATCAATTTACTCAATTTAGCCAGCATGCTTCCAAGAGAGCATTTCCTAGGTATCTAGTAGTCGTCTAAGGTCTTCAAGAGAACTACCTCAATCCAAGATCAAGGTGGGTCAAGGACCCCCTTCTAATTCCCCAAACACATTCTAAGTCCAACTTCTACCCGGGACTAGGCTAAGGTATCCAAATCAATTCTTAGATGTATAGCAAGCCACCAATAATCCTAAGGTAAAGGTTTTTCCCTAAACACTACACCTAAATCAACCATAGTATCGAATGCACTTCTATTAAAGAAATCACTAGGGTCATCTACCCACAACATGCGTAACAAGGTTATTCATATCCAACTAGAGTAACTAAGGGATCCTCACACTATCCATGAGTCCAATTTCTTAAAGTTCAAGCCTACAAGTCAATCATTTCAAGCTATAAGTTCAAGAGTCCTAAATGGATCAACTAAACCCAAGTCTTACTGTTCAATATTCCAACATCTAAAACCCATCCCAATCCTAAAAGGTATCACAATTATACTATAACATAGCTTAATCTAACAAGAAGTAAGCGTAACCTACCTTAAATCCAAAGAAAGCTCATGATGAGTGGTGAATTTACCACTCATTTGCACTCAACATTCGTGTACACTACTACACTTTGAATGTATAAGTGAGACAAATTTGTGATTAAATGCACTAATTTTCATATTTTGCAGGCATTTAAGTTAGGAAAAGGAAAGATGTGGATGTGAGCTAAAAAGGATCAAAAAGGAGAAAAAAAGTGCAACTAGAAGACCTGAAGCAGAAACAAGCCTCAGTTATTGTGATCTCAGCCAGTCAACCTAGGTCAAAGTACCACGATTGCGTACAAGCTCCATCGATCGCGGCTACGCGGGAATATGCCCTGGGGCAGTTTTGTAATTTCATTCAGTCGAACCCAATTCCTTTTAGAGGCTAAAACCCTTTCTCTTTTGGGTATTCTACACTTTTGAAACATTTTGAATTTGAAGTTCTAAACCTTAATTTGGGCAATAATTATATTTTGATTTGGAGATTTTGAATTTAGTGTAATTGAAGAATGGATGCTTTGAATAATCCCTATAGTATATTTCTTTCTCTTTTCTTCATGAGTAGCTAAACTTTTATTGTCTTGGAATAATGTTGAATTAAGGTGAAATTATGTATGGGTTGTGATGTATTTGTGTATATGTTAGTTTGTAGATGATGGGTTTCACTATTTCTTGGATTAATTAGTTGGGATTTGTGGGTGAAAGCCCCAAATACCCAAAATGGGTTTGTAGGTAAAACCCTCAAATTCTTGAAAGCTCACACCATCCTTGAAATAGGGGTTTGGGTGAACTCTTGGAACCCATATCATCCTTGAAAGAGGCATATGGGTGACAAAGCAATAGTGGACAATTGATGGATATAGTTTGCTAATTTTTACTATCTTAGACATAAGGGTGATTAGGAATTTGACTATATCTTGAGCATCTTCCTAAAAATAGGAATGCCCAATTAAGGTAATAGGTGACTGTAATTGGCATACTTGTTAGGTACTCGAAAAGGTCAACAAGTGATATTCTTGAGGGTTTGTTTACAAACTAACCTCAAGGACCTTCGACCTAGCCTACCATATCATTGAGAACTAAACTTTACACCAAATCTTCATGGACTCATGCATAAATTGCCTTTAGGTAGACATAATCTCAAGATTCTTCGTACATCAAATTTAAACCACGATTGTTGTTTGATTTGTCATTGATAAACACTTTCCAAAATCACCCCCCCTCCCCCTCCCATTTTTATTCATGAGTTTGTTTTCTTCATATTGAGGGTAACTTATTAGTAGTATTCAATACCCATAGGACTAGAATTCTAATTTTGCTCCTCATGGATTCGACCTCAACATAAGTTGAGCTATTGACAACGATCGTCCTCTACCAATTTCGATGGTATAAATGAACGTTATCAAAACAGCATTATTATCGGGGAGTGAAATTTTCTTTTCACTTGTGCGGTGTTGAGTGTTACTTTGGGTACACCCGTAGTGGTTTTTATTTCTTTTAATTGTTGTTTTTGTTTTATTTTAGGTAATCTTCATAGCGTACACGAAACCATGAGTGACAATGCAAGTCACACAGGGTCTTTCAACGGTCCTCTTGATAATGAGGGGCAACTCAATAATGTTGGATATTCAAGTGTCATCTGTATCCTACATACTCATGGGAACAGTGTCTTTCATGTCACAAGCATCATGTTGCATATGCTACAAATGAAAGAACTTTTGGGGGGCAAGGAATAAGTCTAACCTACCTCAAATCCAAAAAAATCTCACGAACCACTAAACCTTCGCCTTTTTTTGGGAAGCTTCTTCAAGGTGACAAGCTATCAAAAACATATTCTACGCATCATTACAAGTATTTCGATGCCCATATTGCACCATTGTGCTTTGAGTCCAAAAACGACACCGAAAATCCAAATGGATCCCACTTACGGAAAATACATTTCTGAGGTCAAACCAATGTTCATACACCATCAAGAAATCATAACCCTCGATAAATAGGTAAAGACTAAGCTTATTTGGGCTAAAATCAAACCCTCAAGCTATTTGGGGTTTTGATTAAGAATTCAAGAATTTCAAGCATGAAATAGAAGGATTCATACCTCAAATCTGCTGTAAATCATGAAAATATATGTTAAATAAGCTCCCAAGAGGTACCCAAGACTCAAATTAAGTTTAGCACACTATTTTAGGGTTCCTTGGTCTCCAAGATGAGAGAAAAGTGCTAGAAATGCGGCATAAAAGACCTTTAAATACCCATCCTAGGCAAAGAGATGTCATTATTGCCATCCATAGACCATGACTGTGGTAGGGTGATTGCAACACCCCTAGGTACGATCGTGGAATCTTTACTTTGCACCAGTTATCAACTGAAACTTGAAAGAAATTCCAAGTTTTGGTCAATGCTTCGGGATTCATTCAAAATCTAATATAGGAAAATGAACTATTAACCATACTAAATTTGACGTTTCGGATGCACTAGCAAACTCAGATTTTTCATCTGTGGTTATTTTATCCAAATATGTGTCCCACACCTAAACTTTCAATTTTTTTAACTTTTTGACCAATAGGTCAAAATGAGCTTGAATACATTAGGACCTAAAAGGTCTTCCTATCCTACAATCAATATTATGGAGTTTTTGTCCTAGTTGGAATTCACATGTGAGGTCATTTTACTGAAGTTTTTGTTCAATGACCATTTGGAACCAACAAAGACTTCTAAATAGGGAATTGACTCTAAAAAATAAATGAATTACCTGGTAGCTAAGCTATCAGTTTCAGCAAGTCATAAATGACTTGGAGCAGCTATGAAAAAGCTTTAATGGTAAAAATATGTAGAAATATGAAAAATAACTTGAAGGGTTGTTACGAAATACCGAGGCTATTTTGGATTCTCTTGAACTGCAACCTTTCTCTCCTTCGCTTCACTATATTACGGAAAAATCTAATATCTTTATCCCCTTCAGTAAACTAATCAAGTCCAGATTTTTATCTCCAAAATTCTTCTTCAAGATATAGACACCTTTACAGTTCATCGTGAGCCAATTATAGTACCTCCCTATTCTAAAAAGTGGGATGATCGTCAAACAATTGTTCTTTCAACTTGACAATCTCTTCTCCAATAGCTAATTCCTTGAAAATGACCCCAAATATTTCTTTACTCCACACAGATAGTGCCTTCTTGACTCTTTCGACTTTTTTATTGGAAACATAGAAATAGTTACCTTCCACCTTAGCACTCCAGTTGTCCCTCTCCACATCTATGAATCCTTGATTTTTTATCTAGAAATTTAGAAATTTAAAGGATTTATAGAACTGCTACCTCTGTTTCTTTATGGTAATAAACATTGGAGCATGGTCCGACCCAATTCTAGATAGATGCTCTACCTCCATGTCTTTAAATTATCCTTGCCATTGTTGATTAATCACCACTCTTATCTAATCTCTTGAAAATGTAATCAGGTCCTACTCTATCATTCCACAAGTGAAAGGGTTGCCCTTAAAAATAGGTTCAAATAGCTTACGAGAATTCAAATAAAAGAAAAAAATCCTCATATTCATTTGGGTGGAATGGACGTCGTTTAATTTTCTCCCTTGTATTCATAATTATATTAAAATCACCACCACGTAGCCAAGGCAACTCCATTGAGTTAATTCATCCTCAGTCATAGCATGAGTAACAATAGCATGAAGTTTTCTATTTGGAGAAAGATTTTCATTGGAACCTGTTGCTCTAAAATATCTCCAATTTTCTTTTCTTCAAGATTTTCCGTGCAATTCTTAAAGTTGAGGATGTTCTTCTCTTTCTTTCTCTTGAATTTCCCCTTCTTCTCCTTTAATATCTTCTTCTCTATATGTTCTTTTCTTTAGACAGAATAACTAGTAGATCAATTAAAGGAGTTAGACTACACTGTTTTTGGATCTAAGAGTTCTTTGCTAGAACTTTTATTCACATGACTATCAACTTCATCCACATCCTCTTCCTCTTTCTCTAATCTATCACCACTATTTTTGGGAACTAAATCATTAGCGATTCCATTAATCTTTGTTTCATCATTTGTATCCTTTATTGATTGCAGTTTTTGACTTTCTTCTATATCCTTCATTCTCTCAATTGAGCCTTTACATATACTATGAGTTGCTTCCTCTGGTGTAATAGTTTTTTTAGGACTATTTTTATCAACTCCTGCTTGATTTATTTAGCCTTTGCTGATTAGCAGTTGCAGTATTTTCATTAGTGGGATCTGTAGCATCTGTTAGAACAACAAACTCGTCATTTGTATTGATCTTTGTATTTGTCTCTGACTATTATTGTGATTCTTGACTATTATTTGTTGCTCCATACCTTGTAACAACCTTCTTGTTTTTATTTCTATCCAGATTTTAGGATCACCAATAATTTTCCCACTGGTTAGCATTTTGGGAGGGGGAATACATCTATTATTTTCTATGGAGATTTTCCTCTATCACTACTTTCACTACCTTGGTCCCTAACTGGTGGCTTTAACTCCGGATGTAAATAACGGCAATTCTCTATGTTATGTCCTTGTAAATTACACTCAATATAGTATTTTGTCAAGTGCTTATATTGAATTTTGATGAAGGTATTGCATACAAATCCTATTGATTCATTAATTATTTCCATGTTTACTATTTTGAGGAGATTAGCTTAGTGATCTAACAAAAATTTAACTCTTAACACAACTAGGTTGGGTTTTGTTAATAGTTGTCATATCCAAGTGCAATGGCTTTCCAAATGCTGAAGCAAGCATAAATAGAGTTTCTTTAACAAAAAAAGGTTGGCGCTAGGTTGGGGAAGGAAATCCAAACTATGGCTTGTGTTGTCTCTTTGTCAACTCAAAAAGTAGTCATATCTGAAAAACTTTTTCGTCCCTATCTTTAATATAGTAAGAGTTCATAGTCATCAAGCTTACGAAATCCTCCAATAGTGAGCGCCTAAAGAGAATGTGCCTGTTCCTAAGCACTCCTATCTAACATGCTCTTTTAATACAATTAGTCCAGGCAAACGCTTCCTTATGTCTTCTATATCAAGCCAACCTTTAGAGAATTTACTAATTATGGCATATTGCAGCTTTTCAATTAAGTTCATTCAAGTAACTTCGTCTTCTGTCCATCTCGCATTGGGTATGCCATCAATGACTTCAACCAGCTTAACTGGAATAGGTTTGATGTTGGTATTTACAACAGTGGTGTCATTGTCAAGTGTAGAGGGGTTGAGAAGTAATCCAAAGTTAAGAGGGTTGGGTTTAGGAGAGTTCCTAGGGGAGGTAGCAATTATTGAGGGTTTTTTTCAATGGCTATGCTTTTTTGTAGAAGGGGCAGGAAATCAAAGTTTGGGTATTGGGTTTCCACTTGAGATGGATCGTCAATGGCCGGTGGTGGCTTCAAGGGTAGAATTAGGTCAAAGAAGGGAGGAGAAAGAAGAGAGCATCTCTCTGGGATTATCTTATTCTAGATCATTTATTTTTGGTTCTTCTGTAAGTTTTTTTTTTTAAATTATAATTGGATAGAGTAAAGGGAATTACAGAAAATCAAGCTCTCACCTATGAGGAAAATTTGATAGTTAATCAATTTTTCTTTGGACATTAATTTGGATTAAACACAATTAACTTTTAAAAAGTGAAAAGCCAAAGAAAATGGTATTATAGATTTTGCTTTAATATAAATTAACTTCTTGACTGGATGTACCATAGCTGCTTGATTGACCCTTAGTGACTTGGATAGTAGTGGAGGAGATTTAGTAAGTTGTCAGAAATTGGACTAAAAAACATACTTAAAATGATGAAAAGGGGTAGTTCAATGCATTAAAACTCTTATGAGCAGGTTCTAAAAAAAGATTTTACCACAAGGGTAAATTGTACATAATCTTATCTTATATTTTTATCATAAACTGTTTTCAAGACTTGAACTCGTGACTTCCTAATCACAGAAGGCCACTTTACTAGTACTCCAAGCTTTCTTCCACACTTAAATGATGGTGGTTTTAATATGCTTAATTGAATAATGCAAGTACTAAAATGGAATAGCACACAACCAACACATTCTCACTCTTAACTTAGAGATAAGACTTAGTTGAAGAATTCTCAAAGAACATGTTATGTCCCACGAGCAAAACTTGACACTACTACATTGTGTCTAGATTTATGAGATATTTTATACCTCTTGTCGTAGAGATAAGATTTATTCCAAAGGACTTTCAAACAACAAGTCACACTCTTAAGTTTCATTTCATGTCAAAGAAAGAAAATCTTCTTTAGGGATTATTTAACTTCGTATTCATTAACAAAACATAATAGAAGTTGAGCAAAAAAAAAAAAAAAAAAAAAAAAAAAAAAAAAAAAAAGATTGAGAATTTTTTAAGGGAAAAAAAGAAAAAATAAAATAAAGTAAAATAAAAAATAAAAAAAGGTTGAGAAAAATAAAAATAACAGAAAAATAAAAGCGAAGTTTGAGAAAAAGGAAAAAAAATAAAAAATAAAAAAATAAAAAATAGAGATAAGCATCTACTACCCCTGAACTATAACAAAATTTGTTAAGACACATTTCAATTTTACGGGGGGATCTATTATGCTCCTGAACTAAATTTTAGTGTATTTTTGTCAACCTTTTTAGTTGAAGTGGCACATGACAGTTCTTCACGTACCTCGGGTGTTTAACTTCACGCAAAGTGTCACATTAACATAAGAAGATGATAAAAATACGCTAAAATTAAGCTCAGGGGTTAATAGGACTCTTGCAAAGTTGGAGTGTGTCGTAGCAACTTTTGCCATAGTTCAGGATACTGAATGCTTATCTCTAAAAAAAAATAAAGGTTGAGATAAATAATATTTAAAAAAAAAAGAGAAATGAAAAACAAATAATATTTGAGGGAAAAAAATAATAAAAGAAAAATAAAGGTTGAGATAAATGAATTAAGATAAGAAAAAAAAAATGAAAATCGAGGAACAATAAAAAAAAAAAAGCAAAAAATGGAAAAAAGGAGAAGTTGAGACACAAATGAGCATGAAAAGCGTTACAATACTTGAGGTATAAAGTGACACAAATGTGTTTGTTCTATACATAAAAATGAATGAAGCTTTAGTCATTAAAGACTTTTTTTTATGTGGGACAAAAATAAAGTCACTCATTAAGTTTCAGAGTGGATTTTAGCTGTTTAATTGTCATTTATATAATTTTAGGCTACCTATTTTTATAATTTATAGAGAAAAGACATGAAATCATCCTTAAATTTATCCGCACAATTTATTTAGACTTTTAACTTCATGGACAATTATTTATTCCTAATTAAATACCATTCCAAGAATATAATACCACTCTAAAAAGGAGAGATGCATTACACACGCGTCATGTCACTGCCACATAAAAAATATTTTTTAAAATGACGCCACTAATATATATATATATAAGTAATAAAAACAAAAACAACAATTACAAAAGAGTCTCACCCTTCACCCATTGCACAAAAACAACAATAACACCTACACATTAACAAACTCATTTCGATTTTTTTTCTCTGGGATGATAATTGATATAGAGAAGAAAACAAACGATCAATTTATCTTCTCTGTCAATAAGTAGGCTCATTCGTCTCACCATTGCCATCATTAATACACCAATCGATTTAATCATTCACACACACCACCAGCCGAATCCATTAACACTCTTAAAACACTCATTTTCTAACATGGTTGAATCAAGAAAATTAGAGAAAGAAAGAAGAGATAAGTGTAAAAAAAAAAATATGACTGTGATTGTAAATTTGTTGACAGATTTCAATTGCATTTTCAGTTCAACAATTTACAAAAGAGATCAATTTTTTTTCTCATCTCTCCCTTTGTTACTCAAAGAGAGGCGGAGGGGGCGGGGATGGGGGGTGGGGGGAGGGATTGTAAAATTTAATTGATCTCTAAAAAATGAAGTTGGTATTTTCGATTCTTGAAAGAGAAGTTTCCATCTATTGGTGGTCTGATTTAGTAATTCAAGCAATTAAAATCAATGCAAACTTCCAATCTTTTGAGATCGAGGGGTTCGAGTTTGGCATAGATAACAGAAGGGCTGGGCATTTGGTTTGTTCGATTTGATAGGTTAATGTCGGTTCGGTTTTTCGATTTTTGGATTGACAAAAATAGAAACCGTAACCAAACCGAAATAAATTTGGTTCGGTTCGATTTTTACAAATTCGGTTCGGTTATTTCGGATTTTTATTTTGATTTTGAAGATTAAAGTAGTGAACCTCTCTGTTATGACTGGAAATTTAAAATTAATGATTTAAAAAAATAATAATTCAAACCTATTTTTCATTTCTAGATATAAATAACTCAACATGTATGAAACTAAATGATATAACCATAAGTTTAACATAATATATAACTTCATTATGCATAAGTTTGCATAAACAGTCGGAACTCGGAAGAGTGGTCACTATTGAAAAGACCACAATCAGCACTGCGGGTTGCAGCCCACAATGGTCGTCTGATCGCCGGCTCTGATGTTGTTGTACAAACGACGATCTCGCTGACGGTCTATGGTTCGATCGATTGTTCGACTTTTGGATTGATGTATGTTGTTAGTTGTATGTGGCGTGCTATTATTTATTAGTTATTAGGGTTGCTATTATATATTTATATTATATTATTATATATTAAATATTAAATATTATATATATATAATAAAATATATATATTATTAATTATTTATATAATTTCGGTTAATCGGTTTATCTGAATTTTTTTTTTTGAAAAATCGAAAACCAAATCGTTTAACCGAATTTTAAAAATTGAAAACCAAAACCGATCCAAAAAGTCAAAAAAACAAACCGAAATTAAAAAATTTCGATTTGATTTTTCAATTTTTCGATTTAAACTAAAATATGTCCAGCCCTAAATAACAGGGGTGGGGTGGGGCCGCAGGTTGAAGGAGGAGAAAGAGGATGGAGATTGGGAGAAATTGGAACGGATTGGGAATAGAGGTTAGGGGGGAGTTTTTTTGTTTATTTTTCTAATATATATATATTAGTGGGCTATTTTAAAAAAAAAATGAGAATCACGCATTTTTATATATTTTTCTTTTTTTTTTTAATGACAGGTTAGCTTTAGGTGTTAAATTAATTCATTATAAAATTATTAAGGGAATAAATAATCGTTCGTGGAGTTAAAGATCTAAAATAAATTGTGTGGATAAATTTAAGAGTAATTTTATGTCTTTTCTCGTTATGTACAAATTCAGATGTATTGATTCTCTCTCAGCCTCCTTTCACCTATTTATGCTTCACATGAATTTCTTTATTTTATTGAGTTAAATAAAGTTAAAAATAAATCTTAACATATTTAATTATTATCCAATCAATTTACAAAACAAATAAAACTTGTCATACACAAAAATTTTATCTATACAAAGTATTAGATGAGAGTTGAGACATGCTATATTAAATAGTATATATTAAGTGAGATAAATTTTGATTGTTCATTTTAGAAGATTCAAATGTTATTTAACAAAATAAATAAATCATATTATACGATTTGACATCCACAATCAAAACACGTATCGAGAAACGAATTTCTTAAAATGTTAGTTAGGAAATAGTAACTAGGAAGTTTTTCTTAGAGTTAATACGTAAAAATGACCATAAACTTGATATTAAATTATAACTTTGACCTTAAACTTTGACATTGTTCAAATATGACCTTTAACTATTCAAAATTGCACAAATATGACCTCTAATTCTACGTGGCAAAACGCGTGTTCAACATGCAAAACTGGGCCCGTCCAGCTTAAAATCTAAGGGCATAATACATAAATATGACTTTAAACTCTGACAGTGAACAAATATGACCTTTAACTATTCAAAACTGCACAAATATGACCTTTAAATGACTCTTCACTATTATTTTTTCATTATTTTCGGCTCAAAGATGAAAATGACATCTAATTTCTTTTGTCATTGCAGAAAAAGAACAATATTGAAGATTTATTAATTAGGCGGGTCAGCCTCATATGAAAAAATCGAGCGAGTATGTGTATATATTATAAAGCAGAGGACGAATTTAAGTTATATAATATATCTAAATATTATTAATTTAAATATTAAATTAAAGATGAAACTATACTAATTATAAAAAAAATTATAGTTTTAATAAAACATTATTAAATTAATGTTATCAAGGATAGTAGTAGCAGTATATTAAATTAACATTATCAAATTAACATAATTAAACGATGTTATTAAATTAACGTTATTAAATTAACGAGGGGCGGACCTATGTGGTTGCCATGGGGTTTACCCGAACCACCTCGTAAAAAAATTACTTTGTATATATATAAGATAGAAAATGTATATTTATGTACGTATATTAATGTTGAACCACATGAAACAAGGTACTTAGATAGCCTAGTTGTGTTATTTACTCCTCTTGGGCACTTCCTTCAGCCTACTGTGTGGGTTTGATTCGTACTAGTGGCTGTTTTTTTTTTAATTAAAAAAAAGTTAGGTGCTGCTGCTAAAAAAATAATAATAATAATTTTTTTAAATTAAAAAAAATTTAGGTGCTGCTACTATAAAAAAAAAATAAAATAAATAAAATAATAATAACAATAATAATAATAATAATAATAATAATAAAAACGACATCGTTTTAACACAAAAAATAAAACTTTCATAGTGCACAAATATGATCTTTAACTATTCAAAATCGCACAAATATGACCTCTCTCCAAGTCAGCCCTTTTAACGACGTGACACCATGTGATTGGACCTTTCCACGTAGGCGCGAGAGACTCACGCATGGGGTTATAAAATCGGATGTCATATTTGTTCAGGTTTTGAATTATTAAAGATCCTATTTGTGCACTATTAAAGTTTAATATCAAAGTTATAATTTAATGTCAAGTTTAAGATTATTTTTATGTATTAACTCTTTTTCTTAATAGAGTAACTTGTGATAATTAAAATTCTTTTGTAGCGGAGTATTTATTTATTTAATTTTTCCTAAGTAGTAGTATCATATTCGGATTTTATGTCAAATAAGCATTCTCTACCCACGTAATCTGCTCTCACTCCTCTTACGCTACTTACATTACACCCCTTATTCTTCTTGTTCAAATTTGTCATCTACACAAGACTTCCATGATCTCCTCCAGCTCCACCTCTCCTGATTCTGAGGCCAGTCCCACTGTCAATCCCCTTTTTTCATTCTGTGTTTTTAATCACTTGTTGCTAATTCATTAAATTAGACTAATTCTTGCAACCCCTTTTGTCTGATCATCTTGTTTATTGATCTTTTCTTGTGTGGTTGTTGGGTACTTGGGATTCTTAAAAAAAATGATTTTTTGTTGAAGAGAAACATGTTGTTTTTTTTTTATCTTGGTGATTTTCCTTGCTTCAATTGTTGAGAAAACAGGGGAAAGTGTAAGGAACTAATAGTAAATTAGGAAAATTGTGTGTTTTTACATGTTTCTTTGATTGTGTTTTACTACTATGTCTATTTGCTTAAATTGAGCTGAGGGTCTATCGGAAATAGTGTCGCTACCTCCAAGGTAGCGGTAAGGTTTACGTACACTTTACTTTCCCTCGACCCCACTTGGTGGGATTACACTTGTTATATTGTTGTTGTTGTCTATTTGAAAATTAATCTCATCTAGCTAATGATCTATTGCCCTCACCTTACTTGTTGAATGAAATTATGAGCTATGTGTTCTTTTTCCCCTCTTTATGTGTCCCTTTTTGTTGTTTGATGTCATCAGATAATTTGGGCTTTACTTGAGGTCTGAACTTCAATTTGTTTCCAATTCAATTATAGTCGAGTATTTGTTTGTGTTGCTTTTTGATTAATTATGCATGGATGAAAACTTTTATCTTTCTAAATTGGCAGAAGTCAGACGGAGAAAATGAAGGAGATTGTTCGGCATCTCTAATGTACAGAATCAATCAGCTGAAAAGGCAAATTCAAAAGGACAGAATTCTTTCAGTCAGGGTACTAGTTCTTTTGTATTTCCATTTTCTAGATTTTTTTTATTCAAAACTTGAAATTGTATTCTGCTGATGTCATGGCAAGCACACAAATATTCGCTGATACAATCTTCAGGATTTTTGGTATGCGGTGGGATAAATTAGTTGAGGGACTATAATCTCCGGATAATTTAGTCCACGTACCAAATGACCTTTCATCTCTTTCTCTTTTTCTGTTGAATGGTGTTTGGTCCAGTCATACCTTAGTTAATGCAGAACATCATTGGAAACTTTGCTCTCAAATGAATATTTGCTTTCTAAAGATCTTTGGTTTTTAATTCTTATTCTGTGAGCAAAGCAATTGGAGTAACTGGTAAGTTACATGGCATGTTGCTGCCATGCGACCAGGAGGTAAGGGGTTCAAGCCTTAGAAACAACCTCTTGTAGAAATGCAAGATTAGGCTGCGTACAACGGACTCTTGTGGTCGGTCCCTTCCTCGGACCCATAGTGGGAGCTTTAGTGCTCTGAGCTGCCCCTTTTTCAAAAAAGAAATTTCTGTGAGCAAAGCAATTAGTGATTAACTTCTATTTTTTTGAGTTTACTAGTTGGAAGACTTTTGAGTCCAAGTCTCAAAGTTTTAAAGTGTACAATTAAACATGCGGGCTGTCACTTTGCTGACATGTATGTTTAGATAATAACACAGATATATGCATGTACGTGTATGAGGGAAACACAGATATATGCATATACATGTATGAAGGAAACACATAAAATCTGTCTATTTAAGTATTCATCCTAAGGAGGAGATGATCAATGCATACTCATAGAGTCAGGTCAGGTAACAAATTGTAATTAGAATTTGATTTATCAAATATATTTCTGTTAGCATGGAAGAGAGATTCTATGGGATGGTGATATTATGGCTTTGGTACTATTCGGCACAGGAGAAACCAAACATCAATAAAATAATTGTGCTTGAAACGGAGAATGCGAAGAAGGTTATATGACCCAATAAAAGGAAACATCAACTTTCTTGTTCCAAGTGTTATTAATGGCGAGCGCCATGTCGCCAATGGCGAATGGCGAGGCAACGTCGCCATATGCCTTCGTGGAAATGCCACCTTCCGAAAGGCGACGAGGCGAGAAAGGCGCTGCCTTTTGTTTTTAATATTTTTAAGTTAGGGTTTTAAGGATAAAACGTAATTTTAGGGCTTTTATTTCCATATTTGCTTCGACTGCTGCCATTGCGAGACGAGAAAGGCGACTGCGAGTGTGACTCGCAACTCCAGCGGGGCGACTTGTGACTCCGGCGACTGGTACATAACTCCTTTTTTTTTCTTTTTCTGCTTTCTTCTACTTTCTTCTTCTGATTTCTTCTTCAAATCAGTTCTCTTCTTCCTCTGATTTATTTTACTTCTTCCCAAATTTTTTTTCACACTGAGACACTCACAAACCAGTAGACATAATACTTACTGTTTCTGATTTCTTATAACTTATATAATATACTCCCTCCGTCCCATTTTATGTGTCGCCATTTCCTTTTTGGTCCGTCCCAAAATGAATAGCACCTTTCCTTATTTGGTAACTATTTAAAAACTATTTAAAGATACAATTCCACTTTTACCCTTATTGGTCCCACTTATAAGAACCCACTTGTTAAAGATAGTAATAGTACATTTTTTGATAAAGGACAATTTGTTAAACATCACCAAGTCTTTTCTTATTTCTTAAACTCCGTGCGCGGTCAAACTATGCCACATAAATGGGACGGAGGGAGTACTAATTAATATCATAATTGTTTGATCATTAACAACAATTTCAATGGCGTCTGCGTCTCAATCTAATAGTAACAAACAAAAGGACATTGGATGGAATTAGGACCAAAGAGATTCGGTGATATGTAATTGTTGTTGACTGTTGAGTCTTGAGTCATTCAAGTCCTAGACTTTTAATATCTACTATCTATTTGTAGTTTTTTACTTGAAATGTTTGCTAATATATTATTGCTATATATTTTAATTTTTTGGTATTAATTGTCATCTCACTTTCAACAGGCGATTGCCTTGCCGCTGTCGCCGTCCAAAACACTGCTTGGTCCTCATTGAGTGACTGTGGTGTGCTATGTCATATGTATTTTCTAGACTTACAAAATTCCATTCAATTGAGGGGCACAGCATGAATGGTGGCTTGAAAGCCCCTCCAAAAAGATAAACCATAATTAAAAGAAAGGGGAAAGGATTATCTGACATGCTTGTTGTTCTGTAGGAAAAACATGAAGAGAACAAAAGGAAGCTAGAAAATCATGTTTCTGAACTTCTCTTGCTGGCTACATCAAGGAGTGATTCTATGAAGAACCCTGGGACTGGTAAAATGCTTTCTGTAAGAATATCAAATCCCCTCTGCAAAGTTGGTGGATTTCTTCCAGGTTCAGGAGACAGGGACTATGCTAATGGAGAGGAAGTCGTATCTTCAACAACTGCCAGACTTCCCCTCGCTGAGAACATTCCACCATATACCACTTGGATCTTTCTAGATAAGTATGTGATAATCATAATTATATCAAGTCCAATACTGTGAAGAAGTCCATAGAAGAGGGCACACTTAAGGAAAGAATTCTAAATATTAAATTTGTTGCTAGCTACATTGGTTAGCCTTTTTATATATTGTGAACCTGAAATCTACCGTTTCGCTAGTATAAGACTTAATTATAAGCAGTAAAATTTGTTTTTTTTTCTTTATTTTCCATATTTTGTTTTGGACACAACACTTTCATGAGAAGCTTGAGATAGAACATTTGACCTTTGTCATGGATTTATTTTCCTTTTTTTAAATATCTATTTGGTGATTAGTTATCCTCAACAGCTGAAATCCACTCTGAAGCTTAAGGCAGTTCCATAATTTAATACTAGCTTGGAGAAAGTTGGGGCTTGGGGAAAACTAGTTTCAGCAGTATCATTCATCAATTATCATGCATTGAAGCTAATATTCTTCATCTTGCCTTCTCCAGTTACTCTTCTTTAGCTTCTATGTAATGTACCTTCTGAGTTTTCGATTAGGCCAAGAGTTGATGCTATATGTTTATACTTTCTTCTTATTCAAAATAAGGATTTTATTTGCTCTTTGCTCTCAATTCTTCTTCACAAAACACAGAAATCAAAGAATGGCCGAAGACCAATCAGTGGTTGGGAGAAGGCGGATATATTATGACCAGCATGGTAGCAGCGAGGCACTAATCTGTAGTGACAGTGAGGAAGACATAGCAGAACCAGAGGAAGAGAAACGTCATTTTTCTGAGGGGGAGGACAAAATTCTTTGGTGAGTTCAGATAATACAGTATGTATTACAACTTCGTAAAATATTAGCCCTTTTCCATTCATTTATAAAACAGATTTTTGCTTCAATGTTGGAGAGAAAAACTGACCATACACCCTTTGGAGAATTGCATTTGATGTAGTTTATTTATCTATCTGTGTTGCGGAACTAATGCTTAGTGCTTACATAGGGAAAGTTTGTATATGTCATGCCTCAAGTCCGCATGACCGGCTAACCACACACTACTAGAACCTAACGAACCAAACCCGTATAATGCATCCTGACCATCTGGTGAAAACCAAATAAACCGCGGAAGCCAGTTGAAAAATTTATACATTTTCAATTTAATCATGAAATATTTTCAACTTCAAAAAAACATACCTGAAGATTTCATAAGAATAATGAGTCAAACATAAAATAGATGTCTTTCCATGTATGTCTTGTATACTCCCATTGTTACAACCCAACACATCTTACTATGGAGCCTCTATAGATGGAATAGAATTAAACTCTTGGGACAATTCCTGACTGAAGAAAAGAAGAAGGAATACCCTAGTTATCGCATACCTCAAATGAGTCACTCTTTTTTGGTATGAAGGGAATTGATTTGATTGTTCCAAGTTGTTTGATTGACGGACGATTTGTTATCCTGTCCTATCCCCAGTCCCCTGCCATAGTAACCTGGGCATATTATGCTGCTTCTTTCCCTTGGATAGAATAGTTAGCTTTCTGTATGCTTATGTAATCTTCCATGCACCAGCAGTTAACTGGAATATCCTACCTATATTCAGCCAGCTGGAGGAAATTGCTAGCATTTAGTGCTGGTAATTCCCTGAATAGAAAGGGTATAGCTGCAGCCTGCAGATTTCAGATAGGAAATACATTTTTGCAGTAATTGTCAGTTTGCTTCTCCTTTTGTGGCTCACAGAGCCATCTTATATTCATTTTTTGGGATTCTGTAGGATGGCTTCACAGGAGTTTGGGCTCAACGAAGAAGTTCTTGACATCTTGACCCATTATGTCGGAGGCACCACTTCCGAAATCCTGGTAAACTGAGTTAGTGATGTAATTGGGTAATGAAATTGTTGGATGTTTTGTTTACCTCATTCATGTGTGTTTGGGCTTGCTCATATGTTGACACATGTATTTCTATCTTTCATGGTTATCTTGTTGGTGGCTACCTATGGAATCATTTTGTATACTATCTGATTTGTAGGAGCACTGTAATGTGCTTAGGCAAAAACATCAAGATACAAGCGGCAAAAGTTTGAAAGATTCTGGGGACAGTGGATTTGGGGGGAGAATATTTCTGGACAAAAGCCTTACTGCTGCTTTGGATTCTTTTGATAACCTTTTCTGTCGCCGCTGTCTGGTATGTGCTTGAAACGTGTAATTTTTTGTTGTTAAAACTAAAACAGAAGTTTAAAACAGCCTCTCTATCTCACCTCTGAGGTAGTGGTATGGACTGCGTACACGTACACTCCCCAGACCCCACTTTGTGGAAATAGACTGGGTATGTTGTTGTTGTTGTAAAACAGAAGTTTAATGTGTTTTTGATTGGTCCCCTGTACTTAAACAGGTGTTTGACTGCCGTCTGCATGGCTGTTCACAAATTCTTATTGATGCTGTAAGTATAATTGCTCATCCAGCTTTTTCTACTGAATTTGTGTATGCAAATCTAAAAGTTCCTTTCATTTGGCAGGTTGAAAAGCAGACCTATTCTTCTGATTCTGAAGATGATGGGAAACCTTGCGGTGATCAGTGTTATCTTAAGGTATTCTTTAGACATTTGTATACAAACAAGGAGATCGCACTTTCTTAAGTTAGGAATGCCCCTCAGTGTGTCATTGATTTGGTTTATATTAAGATAAATCTTGTTTTTAAGGTAGTCTGGAATATTTGTAGTATTTTAGTTCCTAAACTTTTTCAACTAAGCAGCTTAGATTATTCAGTAAGTACCTTGGCAGCTCTGCTTTTAACGTACAACTTTCGTATTAGCTTTTCGGACCATCGAATGCCAAGTGATCTTTCCTACTATGCCGTGGAGTTGATGGTCATAAAATACATCTATTTTTCTAGGCCTTAGAACCTCCATTTTGATTTTAAAATTTTCCTTTATATTACATAATCAGTTCAGTTTTGGTAACACTTGCCACTGCTTCTGACTGCTATTATCATTTGCTAACTTGCTCTTCTGCTTTTTGTCCCCCCTTCTTTTTTCACTCACTTTCAGCTTTTTATGTGGGAGAAATTCATTTTGGGGTTTTAGGTAAAAGGTGAAGCAAACCAGACTAAATGTTCAACTGTAGATCCAGTGGAGGAGTCAGAAAAGCACATTTCAGAAGTGGGAGGTAGTTCTATGGTCATCAAGAGAACTAGAGACACAGGTGGCGAAAATTCACACTTCTGATAACAGATCACTTTGCTGATATTTTCTCATCTTGTCTATAACATTTGAATTACCTGTTGTTGGTTCCACTTGTGCATGTTTCGTTGTCACAATAGACGAGCACACTGATAGCAAAATGCAGCATGGAGTATCAGAGTCTATAAAAACAACTTTCGAGAAGTCAGATCTGGTTTTGGATGACCAACAAGATTCTTCTTGTAAGAGGAGGAAATTGTCGCTCCCTACTGCTGTTAGTGTGGCAGCAGAAGATGGACCTGAGGGCAATGGGATATCTATTATCAGCAATGATTATGTATCACATTCACAAGAGCCAGACCAGTCTGGCTATAATCATGATATTTCTTTGCATAAGACCGGGGACAAAGTCAGGAATGACACAGAGGACTCTAAAAAGGAAACTGTGAATCATGCATCCTACTCGAAAAATCTACCAGATTGGAAACCCCTAGAGAAAGAATTATACTCAAAAGGGATAGAGATATTTGGGAGAAATAGGTATGGATTTTAGTTAATTTTGGTTCTTCCTTAATAATAGAATTACAATTATTTCACATTAAAATAGGTCGATGTCATCAGTGGTAAGAAATGCATGTCCAGGTGAATGAAAAAGGTTGAACCTACTGTTCCAAATTGAACATATACCTTCTTTTAGATTTAAACAAAAAATTGTTAGACTAGGTTTTTTCTTTCCATGTGGATATCATCTGGTAATTTGTTGTTTCTCGTTGACAACAGACCAGAGAGTGAGAGATTAGATGGTAAAAACAAAAGGAGTCCTTCTGAGTCTTCACATGTCACTTGGTGCTTTTGATAGCACTCAGGTCAGTAGTAACATATCCTTAAACTTTACAGACCATGCAATCTATTTCGTCCCCATGCAATGATAGGTCCGAATAAAGGGCAGCTCGGTGGACTAAGCTCCCTCTATGCATGAATCAGGGGAAGGAACCATTTACGCAGCCTTACCTTGCATTTGTGCAAGAAGCTGTTTCCGCGTGCAATGATAGGTCAGACTCAGAAATAGAAACTGTCTGCCCTTCTTTTCCAGCTACAGGCACTAGTGTTACCAAGCTGACATGTGTAAATCATTTTTAAGATCCAAAGCTCCACATTCTTTGTACTTAAATACGGATTTCCATATGTATATGCTGCTATCTGTTTTGTGTCTCCCACCAATTTCAAACAATCCTTTCCTGGGGCTTCCAGATAACCAATCCTCATTATTCTCCACATTCTATAGTTGCTTGTAATAATTTCCGATGGAGGTACTTTATATGTTTCTACTGGCACACATATATCATGTCTTGATTGACTACTCTTGTACCATCTGGCACCATATTTAGGAGCAGCCATATAGAGCTGATTAAGCTTCGGACTCAAAAGGGCACATGTTCTTGTGAGAAACCATGGGCAACTCCAGATAGTTGAAAGTTAAGAGAATTATGAATTGGTCGGTGGGCTATGTAACAGGAGATGGCCTAGCTGTATTTCATTTTTTGGGAACTCATTCCATGTTGAATTCTATTTTACAAAAGAATTGTTGATATCTTTTTGGCAATAAACAATATCTAGGCGATGGGGTGATTAGATGTTTTTTGGAATCCTTTTCACTTGTATTATTGTGAGAAATGAGGCAGCGTTGAACTCGAGGATATTTTATTAGCTCACACTTTACCTGTGATATTCCTTTGTATAAAAGGCCATATGTTGGCTAGTCAAAGTTTTTGTTTCTTTCTATGCCAAGATTAGTTGCTGAACTTTCCTCAGTATCAAGCAATCAGTCAATCATAGAAGTGAAAGTAGGGGGCATTCATCTTTTTGCTGGCCTTCCCAGGATCCTTTTACATTTTAGGAGAGTCCTTTTTTTCATGTCCATGACGGATCACCTGGATAAATGCTACACCATACTTGAGCTCACTACTCCCTCTATTTTGAGAAATCTGCTTTTTCTTTTTATGCAGATCATATTTAACCCCTACCCCCACTTGGTCGTGCTTCTTAAGTACATGGATTTAATTAAGTGTTGGTAACAGATTGTTGTCGGACTATATTTTATCAAGTGATATACTCAAATCAGATTGTTAGGTCAATGTGTGTGAGCTCTAACAGATATCTCATACATTGCAGTTGCCTCATTGCTAGGAACTTACTTCCTGGCTTGAAAACTTGTATGGAGGTATCCTCTTACATGGATAATGGAGCAGCAGCACTACGTGGAGGCTCCACAAGCTTTTTTTCAGAGGACAATGGGAAAGATGGCATGGATTACATGGTTTGTGTTCCTCTTCGTGCCTAATCATTTACTTGATGCTTTGGCCCAAAGATGGTAATACATGAATCTTCATATTCCTCAGACCTTGAAACGACTGAGGGGTTGTTGTGGTACACAGCATATTTTAGAACATATTTTACCTACTTAATATGTTTGGGACTGTGAAAAGATGTTTGTATTTTTAGCAATACTCCTTAAGGTGATATTTTTCAATCCAGGGAGAAGGATATTCTGAATGAGATTGTTAGTCTTCTTTATAAATCCTAAAATGGCAAAAGATTTCCCTACCACGCGATGGACTTACATCCAAGGATGAAGTTCAAAAGAAAAGGTTAGCCCAATAAGCCAGACATCACATTGCATTAAACTTCATACCCATATTTTAGTGCGATAATTATAAAAAGTTAATTCATGAAAGGTTATTTTTAATTTTTGTAGTATAATCTTGGCCTGTATACAAAAAGTATACTTATCTTGTTCACACAAATATATGTAGAGCTGAAGTTTATGTTACCTTTCTCAAAAAAAAAAATATATATCTAGAGCTAAAGTACTTGACTAGAGGACAGACTTCTAATTCCAGTCTATAATTTGGACAAAGTACTCTGAACAGACTGTTCCAAGCTATCAGCTTTGCAATAAAAAGAAAAGGCATTATGGATCCTTTGGTGTTCATGAGACCATTTCTACTGTTATAAATATTTGGAGCAGCAGGCGGTGCTACCTTCCAACATTCTGTACCCTCTTTTTTTATTTTACACAAGGATGGGATAGCTTTTTGCTCTCAAAAAAAAGCAATGTTTTTTTTAGCTACGCAATGCAGGCTCCTGTAACTAGTTGTGAACAGGTTTTTGTGGGGTTTGCTCCTTAGTTGTAGATGTAGATTAAGCTATCTTTTGTAATTGAGCAAACTCCTATGTCATTCCCCTTTGTAATTTTGTTGCATCTTCTTGATGCGTTTAATGGAACTCTTCTTACAACAACAACAACAAACCCAGTGTATTCCCACATAATGGGGTCTGGGGAGGGTAAGATGTACGCAGTCCATACCACTACCTCCGATGAGGTAGAGAGGTTGTTTCCAATAGACCCCCAGCTCACGACACGAGATACTAATTAAATCCGAAATAAAGCATGGGAAAAGATGAAAAGACATAACTAATCCACCCACAAAGGATAATAAACAAAGAATAGTAAACAAATACATAATAAGGCATGCAACAATGTGGCATAATAAGAAAAGTACACCCACCCAGTATTGCCCTACCCCAACGACCCAAACTATCCCTAACCTTCTATCCTGATTCGCGTCTTCCAGATCTTCCTATCTAGGATCATGTCCTCAGTGAGCTGCAACTGCTCCACGTCATGCCTAATCACCTCTTTCTAGTATTTCTTCGGCCTACCCCTACCCCGCCTGAATCCATTCAATGCTAGCCGCTGACACCTACGAACCGGGGCATCCGTGCCCCTCCTCATCACGTGCCCGAACCATCTCACTCGAACTTCCCGAATCTTGTCCTCCACCGAAGCCACTCCAACTTTTTCCCGAATGGTCTCATTCCGAACTCTATCATCCCTAGTAAGCCCACACATCCAACGCAACATCCGCATTTCTGCCACCTTCAATTTTTGGATGTGAGAGTTTTTGATTGCCAACACTTTGCTCCATACAACATGGCCGGACGAACTGCCACCCTGTAGAATTTGCTTTTAAGCTTAGGCGGCACCTTCCTATCACACAACACCCCTGAGACGAGCTTCCACTGCATCCATCCTGCCCCAATACGGTGGGAGACTCCTCGTCAATCTCACCATTTCCCTGAATCATGGACTCGGGATACTTGAAACTACCCCTCTTGCACACTGCCTGGGAATCCAACCTTACTACCACGTCGTCCTCCTGCTGCAAGTCATTAAACTTGCATTCCAAGTACTCTGTCTTGGTCCTACTCAACCTGAACCCTTTAGACTCAAGGGTCTGTCGCCACACCTTTAGTTTATCATTCACACACCCCGCGTCTCATCAATCAAAACTACATCGTCTACAAAAAGCATACACCACACCTCTTCTTGAATACGCCGCGTCAACACATCCAACACCAAAGCAAACAAAAACGGGCTAAGAGTAGATCCCTGATGCAGCCCTGTCAAGACAGGGAAATGCTCTGAATCTCCTCCCACCATCCTAATGGAACTCTTCTTACTTCATCAGAAAAAAAAATGGTTTTTCTCAGGCCGTAACAAGATATTTTCACATGCAGAAGGAATAATCATATTGTCGAGCATTATTTCTAGTTCATTTTTGAACCACAGAATGTTGCACAAGTTTATTTTAGGAATTTGAGGAAGTCGGATCCTCTTCTTCGGAAATTGATGCATATATGAGATTATAAGTGGAGCATACTACCATATAAGGTGCTGCTGGAATTGAAAATACTCAAGCAACTGATTTTTGTTTGTTAGCATTCTACTTTCCTAGATTAGTTTGAGTTACTTCCTTCATGGTGTATATCCATCTAATTTAATGTTTTTGGCTGTTTAGGAGCCAGACATTTCGACAAAATCACGTTTTCTTCGTAGAAGAGGCAGAACACGCAAGCTGAAGTATTCCTCAAAATCTTCTGGGCATCCCTCGATCTGGAGAAGAATGGCCGATGGAAAGAATCAATCATGTGTACAGTATAATCCATGTGGATGCCAGCCGATGTGTGGAAAGAATTGTCCTTGTTTGCAGAATGGTACTTGCTGTGAAAAGTATTGTGGGTATGTTTAGCTTTTGAATTTGTCAGTAAAGGATTTCGTCTTTGACTTGTTAAGTCAGATGCTTCTCCAGTTCACCTTTTTCTCTTCTTTTTCTCTTTTAACTACGTCCATGCCCCCTTTAAAGCTTGTTCTCTTGCACCCCTCCTCTCCTCCTGAATTCATTGATGGCTCTCTGCTTGATGCTTTGCATGTGCTCAATACATATGAGAGTGGTGCAGTGTATCAACTTTTGTTGCATTTACCATGCATTGAACTACAGTAAAGTTGAACAGGAGTTAATAAACTAGAACAGTTATGTCCTCAATTGCATTTATTGATATGTGAAAGAAGACTGCCGCTCGATGTCCTTGACGGAGTTCGTTGTTAAAAAAAGTTTAACTCTTTTTTGTTTTTGGTTTACTTAGGATAGATGGGAATTCATTTGTTCATTTTCTGATAATATTTCAGGTCCCTGTCATCTCTCCTAATATCTCTTCTTCCATTTCAGCTGCTCAAAAAGCTGTAAAAATCGTTTCCGTGGATGCCATTGTGCAAAGAGTCAATGCAGAAGCAGACAATGTCCATGTTTTGCTGCTGGACGTGAATGTGATCCTGATGTTTGCCGCAATTGCTGGGTTAGGTAAATGTTGCTAAATTGGGCTTAACTCATGCCATTGCAGATACATTTAGTGGCTCATCATAAATGCTGATTTACACTAATTAGTAATTACCAATTGAATCGTTCTGGATAATCAAGTTTTTTGAGAAATGTACTTGACACTTGAAGTATATGAAGTCTTCATGCTGTGAGTACAACTAAACAGGAAGAACTCCAGAGAAGCAGGATTTAAAAAGATATAGGTTGTAAGGGGAAGAACAATCTTATACTGATTTGGCTGACTAGATTCAAATGTTCTCTTTTTTATGCAGATCTTTTTCAGATAGATGGCTAGACTTTTGGGTAGCCAAATGGCTTAAATATTTGTACTTCTGAGGGTGAATCAACGGGGAGACATTTGACTTGTCAAAAGAAAATAAATGAGTTGGCCAAAAGAATACTTTTAGCTTAATTGAATGCTTTTTTTGGCTGAAAGATAAAGAGAGATAAGGTGGAAAAATAAAGCAGTGATTGTAGAAGAAGTTTTTATTATGATATTGACGTTAACTGTAAAATATCAACAAGGTACTACGTGAACCTATATATGTAAGCAAATAGATTCTCGAAAGTCGGGATGTCAAATGGACGGGTTGGGCTGAATTTGGCGGGTCAAAATGAGTTGAGTTAATAAATGGTTGGGTCAAAGATTACTTGGGTTGAGATGGTCTGCATCAAGATGAGTTAAATAATGGGTCATAAGGTTACCCATCCAGCTCTCACCAAGTTTTAATTTTTTTCCCTTACAATTAGTTTAATTACCATATAAAACTAATAGAACCTTTTTCCTTTATTATAGCTATATATAACATATCAAACAACAACAATTAAGAAATGTTTTGACAAGGTTTCTCATTAGTCAATTTGGCCGAAATCAGCCAAACTCTTGGATGAATTGAATTTGGGCCGGTCAAAAATGGGCTTAGATAATATAAATAGGCTGGTCATTAACTCTCCGGCCCATATGACATGTTATGTTTTCATGGGCTAATTTTGCAACCCCAACCTGCACCCCCTACTCAAATTTTATTGGACACTCATGGTAGTTGTAGTCTCCCAAAGCGTTTCTAATATATGATGAATTAATGATGCTTCTAGAGTTCTAGTATCAAAACCATTTAGCAACTCCCTGTAATATTTACTTTCACGAACTTTAACATCTAGGAAATGTTGTCACACCATCAGTGATCAAGTAATCCCGAGACTAGGTAGTCGTGCGAGTTATTTGACCAATCGCCTTATGAAGAACCTTCCTCCTTTCTTCAAACCCTCACCCCCATGGACAACCAAAACACTAAGAAAGAGAAACAAAGGCCTCAATTTTCTGTTTTCTTTACAAATTATTAGCTGACAGAGAATGATATTTGTAGTTATGCATCTTTGTGAGTGTTTCATCTCAATGACGTGTTATGCTAAGAAGTCAAGCACTATTATTCCTCCAATCTCATCAAAGTCGCAGATACTGAGCTTTAGTAGTGCTGATCCCGTTTACTTCTTGTGCATCTTGACAGACTTTTTTGTGTTGCAAAGTTTTGCACAAGTTCTAGTAAGAGAACCATCACAAGGCTGAAGTGCTCGTCTTCATGCTGCTTTTAAAAAATTATGTAGTTGAAAACTAAACTGTAGTCTCTTAATTCACCCATGTATTGCTTCTTGAAATATTTACACACTTTTCAGCTGTGGCGATGGCTCATTGGGTGAGCCTCCTAGGCAAGGAGAAGGTCAATGTGGTAACATGAGGCTCCTCCTACGGCAGCAGCAAAGGGTCAGATATTTTAGGAGTTTCAGTTACTACTGCTGTTAAAATTGTCTTTTTCCTTCTCTCCTTTTCCAATCTGTCTTGCCGCATTTCTGAACAGATTCTGCTGGGAAAATCTGATGTTGCTGGATGGGGAGCCTTTCTGAAGGTAAGCCATTTTCCTATGTGAAACACTTTCTTCTTAAGTTAGTGATATAAAGTATAACTTTAATCTTCTTCTCTTTTTCTTTTTGGCACCTAGAACCCTGTTTACAAAAATGATTACCTGGGAGAATATACTGGTGAATTAATTTCTCACCGAGAAGCAGATAAACGGGGGAAGATATATGATCGTGCAAATTCGTCTTTCCTTTTTGACTTGAACGATCAGGTGAGAACTGCTGATATCTGAGATTCTAATATTCCCTTGTATTGTGAAATCTGAATCTTAAAAGGTAAATGCTCTTATGTCCATAATCTAGGATGTCTAGTTACATGTTGTTACTCATTTTCAATTGTGAATTTGGTGCATTACAATTTTCGATTCCAAAATATCCAATTATTAACCCGTAATGTCCTCCAGATATGCTTGTCATTCAGTTTTGAGATCCTTTAACCTGAATGCCCGATTTCTTCAACTGAGAGAATGATGAAATTAATAACTTAAGGCAGTTAACTAACACTCCTCTTAGGGTTGTGCTCCTTTTATCAATTCAATCCTAATTCTTTGATACTGAGGTTACTGTATTATTTCGTTCTTTACAAATATGACTGAGTTGTAACCTAGAAGTTGTATTGATTTAACATCTTAAGCTAACTTGTTAGAGAATTTTATAAGCTTTGATAAACATTTCATCTCCTGCGCTCATCTCTTTATTACAGTATGTCCTTGATGCCTATCGGAAGGGAGACAAGCTGAAATTTGCCAATCACTCATCAAACCCAAACTGTTATGCGAAGGTACATACAAATCCTATGTATTAGAGTTCAATAAAATTCTTCATTGTTGCTGATTCAACATTTTTTAAGGTAATGCTGGTTGCTGGTGATCATCGAGTTGGGATATTTGCAAAGGAACGTATCGAAGCTAGTGAGGAGCTATTCTATGACTATCGTTATGGTCCTGATCAAGCACCAATATGGGCCAGGAAACCTGAGGGCACAAAGAGCGACGATTCACCAGCACCTCAAGGTCGACCAAAGAAACACCAATAATCTCATTGGGACAGTATCAGACTATCTCAATGGTTGTAACGTAACCATTTCTATCTTATTGTGGAGTGCTTAACATGGAGGAGGAACGTAGGAAGCTTGATATAGTGTTATAGACGATCATAAAAGATCTTTATTTTCTTTTTCTTTGTTGTGGGGATCCTTTATATTTTATTATATTACTGTGCTAATAATAAGGCATCAAAGAAGTGATAGGAGAGAGGATCCATCTATGAAAAGAATAAGCAGAAAAATGTGGAAGGAAACATGTATACATATTAGTCAACTGAACAGGTGAAGGAAATTATTTGGGTTGTGGACACAAGGTGTCTTGTAATAATACAGTTTATATAAGTCTTTTTCCTTTTACCATATTTAGCTTTTGAACCAGCTCTCCCTTGAAGCCCTTTTATGATTTTTGGGTACAAAGGTGAACCACAAGTCAAGATTCAGTCCAAAATAAGCAAAATCAAAATTTGGGAGAAACTTATGTTCGTATTGTTGTAACAGGATATATCATATGAAAGGTTGTGTCATGTTGGACGGATTATATTATGATCCTATATTTGATCCATTTCGATCGAAGTAAACTTTGGATGTATGAATTTGACCCATTTTAACCCGTTCAAATTTGACTAACACATTCATTTTCCATCTTAGATAATTGACAAACCAAGATAGGTAGAGCAAAAGATTAACCTCGATTTCACATCTATATACAGCCTAGCAAACATGCTGAACAAATGAAAGAATTACAATTTGAGAATGAAGTTTCAGTTAGCCAAACTCTTCCTTCTTTTACTTTCTAAATGCATATACAAGATTTCATTCCAAGTATCTGGAACCCCTGGGAGACACCAATGGCTACAATCTTGAACACGCGAAGAGGTGCCAGGTTTTCTTCCATATATAGAAGGATGACCATCAATCCTGTAATCTGACAAACCAGTTATATTCAAAAAGGTAACTGGAGTCTTCATATTCCCAATGATTTGCTCAACTATTGTGTTCTTTTCTGGATACTCTCCTCTGTATGTCTCGGGGGTTGGTTGAGAAGCTTCTCTGCAGTGCCCACCAGTGTTCCACTGACCCCCACTGTCCAATTTAAGAAGAGGGCGATAAGCCATGAAGCCAGTAATGTCGTAAATCTTATGACAGTGACATGAAAGCAAGTTAAGGCATACCTGAAATGAGAAGGAGCAGAACTTCGGAAGAAAACTTGTGTTTTGCTTGGATTGACATATCTATCAATCCATGATGCCCAAGTAGTCAGAGCTTTTCCAAAAGCTGTTGAAACATCAAGACGAGGATGAACTTGATTCCTCTCCTGGTAGTAATTTTTCCTGTTATGACACGGTGTTACCATTGCGCACAAGAACAACCAGTAACTTGTAAAAATTGACAGAGTGCACCACACAAATAATCTAGCTCATTAACGGGTATTGCCAAGTTCTTTCGATATCCTATCACGATATCATAATTTCATTTTCCCATTGAAATCATGGCTACTACAATAACAATTACGCTCAACCCTAAACAAGTTTGGGTCGGCTATATATATTCTCATTGATCATGTCACACCATTTAAGCTCATCTGAGGCCAAGAATAGTCTTTCTCCAATTAAACATCCGTAAAAACATGCTAGTTAGTCCTCCCAAGTACAAGACTCAAAAACAGATCATTAAACTAAGAACTTCAACATCAACTCCTTAAAGAACAGATTATATTCCGACCATTTATGTTTGACATATATTCCCTCCGTTTCGATTAGTTCGCCTTACTTTCCTTTTTAGTCCGTTAAAAAAGAATGTCTCTTTCCTTTTTTGACAACTCTTTAATTTCAACTTTCCACATTTTAAGATCACAAGATTAAATGATATTTCGGTACATTCTACCTATCTTTAGTTTAGTACCACAAGATTCAAATATTTTCTTTACTTTCTTGAACACCAAGCCAAGTCAAAACTAAAACAAACAAATTGAAACGGAGGAGTATTAAACTGAAAGTAGCTTTAAATTAGGCCCAAGGAAAACGTCTTCCAAAAGGCTTACCCTGCTTTAGTTTTATGGTGATTCCACCAATGAGCAGTGTTAAAGACCAGAATATCAGCCCCTCTCCATCTTGATGAACCTTTGTCAATCGTATCGATACGCAGGGTCTGCACCCGTTTGCTGCCTATTCTTGCCTTACCCTCATGAACCAAAAAATGAGTTACATAGTATTCAACTGTACATTGATAGTCCTGCAACAATGACACCAAGAAATGAAAACTGGAAAAACACACAAGTTTAGTATATTCAGTTAATCACAAATTTGAATTGATTTACCACAAACTTGAAACAATAATTGCCCTTCTCTTTGGTTATTCTCCGGCCACGAGTCTCATAAACCTTTCTTGGATCTTTTATTGCTCCCATTAGCAAGCAAAGCATCGATTCCCATTGATTCCTGTTGATGGAGTCACCAACAAACACTAATCTTTTTCCTCTGATAAGTTCCAGCATCTGAGTAGCATTGAACCTAAATCATAAAATGATAAACTAGGAATCTTTAAAATTTTCGAAAAACCAACCTAAATAGGCCCATCAAACTGCTTAAACTAATTAATAGTGAGCAGATGTATAATATATGTAACTTATGTGTAAAATCGTGTGTAACCATAGCATAAACTATGTATATCGGCTAGGAAAAGTAAAGACTAAAGAGGCTGGTAGAGTTGTTGCCATGTGACATGAGTGAGACATGGAAACAGCCTCTTGCAAAATGGAGGGTAAGACTGCGTACAAAAAACTCTCGCGGTTCGGCCCTTCCCCTGACTGGCACATAGCGGGAGCTTAGTGTACCAGGCCTTGTCTTTCTTTCTTATTACACTTACCAACTCTTTTATTAGCCAGACAATGAAAGGGTACAATTTAAGCAATGGATCCACACACAAAACAAAAAAGGAAGGAACCAACAAGGGGCAAAAGTGTCAAGATTTTATTGTTTTACCTTGGAATGTCACAATCTTGAGGTTGCCATCTCCATTTCATATAATTCTTATCCAATCTTCCATTACTTTCACAACTAAAACCTTCATCAATGTAGGGACATGAAGCATTTGTGTACAGAGGATAACTTTCATCAAACACCCACTTCCCGTTAGGAATATCACATTCTTTCTTATTATTCAACGCCTTGAGCACATCACTAGAAACTTCTCCTTTCTTTGACAAAGTAATGGACACATTCTGCTGCTTCCAAGTAAGAACACTACTATTCACACTAACTATTTCAAGATCCTTCGAAGAAACAATTTCAGTTTTGGTCGAGCGGTTACCAAAAAGGGTTGAAGTTTTAACACTCCCATCTTCCAAGATCGCTTGAAATGTTGAAATATTAGAAATTTGGGACTCATTTTCAAGTGTACTGAAATGGGTACTCACTAAAATGGAGTTCTTGAATTGGGTTGCTGAGTAATTTCTGTGAAGAGCAGTTAAAGTTTGAATGTTGAAGGGGGATCTGAGGCCCAAAGAGGCTGTAGTAGTAGTAGTAGTGTTGAAGTGAAGATGAGTTTGTTGACGAGTAGATAGTGGAAGGTTGAGGACATAGATGGAGAAAAACATGAAAAAGATTAAAGAAAGTGAAATGGTAAAAGAGAAAAGCCATAGTCTTCTAGGCTTAATGGAGAAACTCTTCTGCTTCTCCATGAGATTTCTGTGAGGAAACTGTTCCTCTCTCTCCCCCTTTCTGTGTGGGGTTCTCAGGGCTTTTCTTCTTCTATACACTCATTTTTATATATGGTAGTACAAGAAGTCAAGAAGAGTGGTTAGATAATGCACAGAGACACACACATGCTGACATGCAAAATTTATTAATACTACTACAATTAATCAAGAAAATGAATTGCATTTGTAGCAATGGAGAGAGAGAAATGGCTTTCTACTTTTTTTTGTTAGTTTTATCTCCTTTTCTAAGAGATTTTTATTACACGTAATAAATTTAAAAAATTATTTTTTTCTATTCATATTATAATAAGACAAGGGATTTCATTTCTTGAGTAGATCGTGCTATTGGTGGTACTATTAAAAAAAATCTATATATACTTATACTTTTTTCCTTTCAATTTATTTGATTTACTTTCCTCTTTAGTTCATTTCAAAAAAATATTCACCGTCTTTTTTAGCAACTTTTACTATTAACCTTTCATATTGCATATTTAATATCACGAGATTAAATAATATTTTAATAAATTTAACATATTTTTAATTTAAGATCATTCAATTTAAAATCTTTTTACTTTATCAAACTCCTCAGAGTCAAAATAGACTCATGCACATTTTAGGACCGGCTCAACGACCAAGTAGGCCTCATTTGTTTGCACTTAATGGAGGTTTGAATCTGAATGGTTCAAACTTCATACCATTAAGTGTATTTGATTTTTATTAAGATTTTAGGTCTGAATAGGTCTTAATTATTCAGATCTAGAACCAAGTCTTAATAGGTCTGAAAAGATATTCTGGTGTTTGATAATATTCACCACTCTATTCATAATCAGCAATCACCACCACTAACAACCTCTTTCACCGCTACCATTGTCAACCACCATCCACCACCACCAACCACCTTTACCATCACAATCACCATCGACAACAAATATCGCTACCAGCTACTATTGTCAGCCGTTACCGCACCTAGTACCTCTATTATTCTATTATATTCACCGTCGTTGACAACACCACCATCATCAACCACTACTGGCCAATCCCTACTACCGATCAATTCATCTATCACAACTAGGACCACCATTAACTATCACTAATACATCACAACCTCTACACATTCTTCGACCGCCACCACCATTGTCACTAGTAACATCACCTCTACCACCACTTCAACCACTACCGCCGCTACAGTTTATCTCTACTAACAAACAACATCTCCAACTAGCCCCAACACATCATCAACCATCATGCATTCATGTTTTAGCCAATACAATCAACACCTCAAACTACCAACATCAAGCAACGCCACATCACCACCACCACCACCATCATCAATCGCTACCATCATAACAGTCACTACAATACCAACCATCACAACTATCACCACCAACATTATTTATTACCATCATCAATCATTGTCACTGCAACCACCATTATAAACCATTCACATTATCACTAACAAACATAAATATTTTTTTCTCAATCAAATAATATAATATATGATTAATTTTTCATTTGAATTGTATTTTTTATTTTATCATATATACAAATAAAGTTTTTTTGCACATTCAGATGTAGCAAAAACAAACAATCTTAATAATTCAGTTTTCAGATCTAGAGACAATATCTTAATCATTCAGATATGCATTCAGATTCAGAAGTCTGAATCTTAAAAAAAACAAAAAACAAATGCACCCTAAGTGAAGCAATGGCTTGAGGCCTTTAAAATTGTAAAGCCTTATTTTATTTTAATTATTATATGTGATGAAGTTTGGCTTGATATAGAATTTAAGAAATTAAAAAGAAAATTAAATAGAGATCAAAACTAAGTTATAAGTATTTGTGTGGTTATAAATCATTCTAGGATTAATGAGATTTAAAGAATTTTTTTTAAAAAAAAAAATTAAGAAGAAAAATTGAAGAGTATCTTCTTAATTTTTTTTTGATTGAAATTTTGTGGTAGAAAGGTATTTTTATACAAAAAGTTACTTAGTCAATGTGATTGATAGTCAAGCATGGTTAATCTATATTCTAATAATATTCCTTTCGTTTTAATTTATGTGTCTTAGTTACTATTTGAAGAGTCGACAATTATTTTCTTTTAGTATGACTTTTTAAAATATTTTAAATTGTTAACTAAATAGACTTATAATATTTTTTTATATAGATTCCAAATATGTAATTTTTTTATATATGTATATGTAAGTAGACTTATACTATATTTTTTATTTTAAAAAATTAAAGATTTTATGTTTGTATTTACACAAAACACTAATTGAATTTGAAGTCTCTTGGTAAAGCAAAGCTTTGCTTTAGGCCCCAACATTCTTGAGCCGCCCTGACACATCTAATTTAATATTTTCTTCGTTTCAGAATAAATGAATTGTTGGATTTTGACACACAGATTAAGGAAAAAGTATTAAAGACATAAATTTAATACAACTTTCCATTTTTACCCTTTTCCATCAAGCAAATCAGTACACTTTTACCCAAAAAACCAAATCAGTATGTTGGACCAGCGGGTTCATAAGATTAAATTTGAAAAAAAAAAATTAACGATTCACTTATTTTGAAACACCAATAAATATCTCAACAATTCATTTATTGTGAAACGGAGGGAGTACAAATATAATGCTACAAGTCTACAATCAATCAAGAAAATGAATGGTACTAGACTACTAGTTGCAGTACTATTCAGACTGATTAATTAATAGTAAAACAATCACAAGAAAAAGCAGATAATTGATACTCAGAATTGATGGGGGTGGTGGAAAAGATCGCGACAAAATTGGAGTGAATTTGGTTTTCTTTGACTTATGGTTATACCTAAACCTCATTTAAAGAAGATTAGTTGTCAAATGTGCACATGATTAGCCTGTAAATATACCTAAGCAAGAGGCAAGAAGCTCCACAAAATAATAATCTTTCATCCGCTTTCTTTTCTTTCTTAAAAAAGGTTAAAAAAGATTTGAGTTGTGATTGAATATTGTGGTCTCATTGTGGCCCCATTGGATTCTGATTAATGTTAATCTGGCCCCGGGGGAGGGGATTAATTTAAGAAAAAACAAACTAATTTAAAATTTAGACATTCAAAATTATATATAAATTATAAAGTACTAGTTTCTCAATTTGAATTTATTTGGCACTATTTTCTTAATTTTATTTTTATTTTTATTTTTCATTTTTAACAAATTAAGAAAAAAATTCATGTTTTACCTTTAATATTAATTGCTTATTCTTCAAATCATTTTTCAATACATATTACTAAATACTAAACATCAATTAATAAGAGCAATATTGTAAATTCGCTATACCAATTATTATTTTCTTAATGGGAGTGCAATGTCAAAAAACAACAAGTAAAAATAAATTAAAAAAATATACATTATAATTTTCTCACATATCATATGATAAAAGAAAACATCTTCAAGTTGAAAGTTTAATCATTCAACTTCTTGTAAAAAGAAATTATTACAAGTACTTTGGAAGGAATAGCATGATATAGGAAGGTCCCGAAAATTCTCTCTTTTTAAAAAAAGAATACTTCACAGAGGCACTGGCACACACATGCATACATGCAAAGGTGCTTGGAATTTTATAACATTACAATATTATACAAACAACTAATCAAGAATAAAAACCACCATAACGATATATGGGAGATTTGATCTTGCAATTTTTTAAATTTATTATAAATTTTATATCTTTTCTATTTACATATAAAATACTTTTACTTTTATACAAAAAAAATTATTTTTTCCCATTCAATTTGTAATTGATAAAAGAAAAATCATTCTCCTCGTAATACTATACAAATGATGATAAATTTATTCAGAAGAGAAAACAAATAATGAAACGTATGCTCAGAACCTCAGAATCTGGCGGAATAATGGAAAAGATCGTGACAAAAAGAGTGTGTTTGGTATGATGTAAAATGTTTTCTTATTTTTCCTTGTTTGATTATATTAAAATATTGGAAAAATATTTTTTAAAATGACTTTTTTTTTTATTTGAGGAAAAATGACTTTCCTCATTAGCCAAGGAAAGTCATTTTTCAGAAAATAACAGATGCGACTTTTATGCCCCCACTCCCACCCCTATCCCTCTTCTCCCACTCCAACAACACTCAAATTCGTATAACTCAAAAAATTCATATTATTCAGAAATATTTTTTACTGTGCTTTACTCCAATTTTTCACTACTTGAAATAAAAAATATTGAAGTCCAAATTTTTCCTTGTTTCCAATATTTATTGAATGTATTGTTATTTTTATGTGCATAGAGGAAGACTTACCTATGTTATTTTTGCTAGTTGCATATTCCATTTTGTCATCGTTGTAACTTGTTTCACAAGGTTGAATAAGCTCGGCGTTCAATTGTATTTCTATTGATTGTGGTATCTTGAGATTGTTCTGATAAAATGTTGAAAAGTGTCTCCTATATTTGCTAATTAGCACTAATTGCTTAAAATTTAGTGACTTGTAATATCTTAATACTCGATATTGATATTATTTGTTATGCTTAAATTAGTTTAGGCAGTGATATACTAGTTAATACTTAACAATTAGTAGTATTTATCATCGTTGTAGCTTGTTTCACAAGGTTGAATAAGCTCGACGTTCAATTGTATTTCTATTGATTGTGGTATCTTGAGATTGTTCTGATAAAATGTTGAAAAGTGTCTCCTATATT
>NC_061111.1:160160611-160199497 GCF_002878395.1 Capsicum annuum | reverse complement strand
CGTTCAATTGTATTTCTATTGATTGTGGTATCTTGAGATTGTTCTGATAAAATGTTGAAAAGTGTCTCCTATATTTGTTAATTAGCACTAATTGCTTAAAATTTAGTGACTTATAATATCTTAATACTTGATATTGATATTATTTGTTATGCTTAAATTAGTTCAGACAGTGATATACTAGTTAACACTTAACAGTTAGTAGTATTTTCTAAAAAATATTTTTTCACTCACCAACCAAACACTAGAAAATATATTTCTGAAAAATATTTTCTATTCACCAATCAAATACCATAAAATATTTTTCGAAAAATATTTTTTCACTTACCAACCAAACATGAGAAAATAAGTAGAAAATTAACTTATTTTTCCGAAAAACTTTTTCGAGGAAAATATTTTCCATCATACCAAACACACACACGAGCGACGTTTTTTTTTTTTTTTAGTTGTTATAATTTTTTTTGCCAGAAAAACTGAGTGAAGTTGGTTTCCCTTTAACTTGTACTCATCCCTATATTTAAGGAAAGACTGTGACAAAAAATGAGTGGTTATCAACAGTCAACATGGCTAGCAAGAAGCTCTTTTTCCCACCTTTTTTGGTTTTAAAGTAAAAAAGGTTACTGAAAAAACTTAATCTGTTTATTTGTTCCTTTCAGAAAAGACAAAAAAACAGTTACATCTTGGTATTGGAGAAAACATTTGACCATTGTAGTCCCATATGGCCCTAACTTTTGTAACTTCTAGTGTTGGATTTTGATTAACGTTATTATGGAAAGAAAACAGAAATTAAGGGTGTGTTCTATGTGGAGTAAATTTTTTTTTCCCGATTTTCTAATGTTTGATTGGTCAAAATTTTGAATATTAGAAAAATAACTTTTCTAATGAAAGTAAGGTAAACGAGTGACGTTGAACAATAATTTGTCCTCAACATCCTCCAACATATCTTATGATTCTGCCCCCGCCTCTCATATTATTTGTCTACATTATACATAAATACTTATATGATAATTTTTTTACTTACATATCAAACACATTAAAATAAATAAATAAATAATCCACGAACTATTTCTAAGAAAACATTATTTATGGGAAACATTTTCTTGCATACCGAACAACTCCTAGTGATTTATTTTTCCTGAGGTGAAAATTTAATGATTTAGTTCCAAGTTTTTGGAACTGTTCATAGGGAAAGGGAAATAGTAACAATCTAATTTATTGTTGGTTTATAGATGAAAATGCCAATAAAAATGGAGGGGAAAAAACGGAGGAAAAGTGAAAATGTGCCTTTACTTTATGGAAGAAGTGTTCTCCCACAACCTTTTCATGCTTAAATATAGAAGCATTACTTCATGTTGTTAGTGAGGTAAGAAGACGACAAGCCTTGTGCCGTCATCGTCATTGCCTGCTCGGCTTCGGCAAATGATAAAATTCATGTGAATATTAAGTGTTAATGATTTTTCGATCCAAAAATCTAATCCGACATTATTTTCTCCATTTGTGAATGCACACGAGCATGTGCAGATGCATGTCAAAACGCACATTGAAGGGTCGTGAACCTTTCGTTCATTATTTGAATGACGAAATATGAAAGTGTGGGTACATCTGGCCATATGTGGGCGCAGATGCCGACGACTCCATATGTCATCACTGAACTTTCTAGTTTGAGTGAAACGCGACATGCAACTGCATCTCATGGGTTCGCAAATGGATCTAACATTCCAAAATAGTGTAACTTTTCACAAATCGTTGCTTCTTTTTCAAAGAAACACCTTTTGACTATAAATATCTATTTTTTTCTAAGGTATTGACACAAAATTTGACGTTAAAAACATTCCTCTTTCTTGAAAAACGCAAGTGTGATTTGCTACCGTTGAGTGAGTTTGCTATTCAGCAGAATTTAAGGTATCGCTATTCTACTAAAGTGATTCATATTATCATGGAAGGATATATTCCATAACCTCGGATACTTGAGGGAAATAATTTCCTTAAGGATACATTGTGAATCCAGTAAACTTGAATCTTTTAATCTTCATCTCTTTTAATACGTTTGGGTGCTATTTTTCAGAAAATAATTTGAACTTCTTTCTTGTTCTTGAACTTGTTATTGAGTTCATATTTAAACACAAATTTTATACCCGAAATAACATTTAAATTATTTAGTACAGCTGAAAAGGATGTAAAGAAGAAATGTTTCCTCCTTTTGCCCAAATTTGTCAAACTGAAATGGTTAACAACCAAGATAGACATAGAGTTATTTTTTTATGATTTCATTCTGATTCAATAAATCTTCTCAAATACTATAAAAACGTATATTAAATAATTATAAATAATAGATTCTAAAGTTTCTAATAAATCAAATGAATTATATGATAGATTTTGAAGCATAACTCATAAAGTTCAAATTCTGAATCCACATCTTATTAGAAAAAAAAATCTAGTAAAGGAGCAAACCAGACCTTGACACGTGATAAAATCAAGATCAAGGAAATTTTTTCCACAACCCAGAAAAATTGTGAAGGATCATTCCAATGCGATTTGAAGCAAATCAACATTCCAATGCGATCACTCAATTAATATTGATTTCATGGTTTCTTGACTCAAGACCCCTAAATCATTGTGGGTCAATTGTAACCCTAAAATTGAGTGATTGACTCAAATTACTTGAGGGTTTTAACTCCTTAAAGATGATTAGGCTATGGGTTGGTCTTGGAAACTTCTTTCCAAGGGTGAAACCCAATTGAGGTTTTGGTGTCCATTTAAAACTTATGGCACAATGGTGCTATAATGAGTATTGTTATTCTTGTTGTAATGCTTCGATTGTATTATTGATAGCATTGCTTGTGGAAGGGGAAACTTCTTGGAAAAGAAAGAAAAAATTCGTTGGTTCGTGAGTTGCTTTGAATCAAGGTAGGTTAGGCTTACCCGTAGTATAGATTGAGCTTGTTTGTAATGTAATCATTGATATCTTACGAGATTGGGCGGAGAATTTAGACAATAGTTGATTAAATGGTGAACTTGGGATTCATTAATTACTATAGGCCATGGATTGGTAAGGTATGATATTTGACCCTTAGTCTAGGACCTTGGTTAGCTTAATTGTGGTCTCATAACTAGTGTGAGAACACTATAGTTGTTCTAAGTAGACATGAATGATATAATTCTCTATCTTTAGGAGTGTATTGACCTATATAATGCCTAGATAGGAGATGACCTTGGTGTTGGGTTGACATAGGAAGGATTCTTGAAGAGACTTTCCCTATAGACCTAGAAAGGATTGGTTAGCCCTTATGGTGAGGTATGGATGACTTAGCCTAATTCTGGGTAGAAGTTAGACATGTGTTAGTAAGCTTGGCATTCTTAGATTTAGAAGTGGGACTTGACCTACCTTAAGCTTGAACTAAACAAATTCTTAGCGACCTAAATATGTGGTGATTGTCCAAGTTATATACATATATGTAGTTGTTGTGATGGTTGCACTCGATTATTGGATTATCTTGTGATCATGACTTGAATACCCTTGTTAAGTGATTACTATGCATGTTTGATAAATACTCATGCTCTTATTGATGCTCATTTTACATGTGAAGCTTATTAGTAAGGTATAATGGCAAGTGTTATCCCACATTCCTACCTCTTTATATATTGTGAGCTTTTGTGTATGCTTATTAGTTTGGCTATGCATGTGGATGTATGTTGTTGTATCCGGAGAAATATATGATATTATGATGATGCTCGGTTCGAGTCTAGAGGATTATATGATATTATGATGATGCCCAGTTCGAGTCTAGAGGAATGTGTGATATTATGATGATGCTCGATTCGAATTCGAAGGAATGTGTGATATTATGATGATGCCCAATGAATTTGGAGGAATATGTTGATATTGTGATGATGCTTGGTGAATCCGAAAGAGGTAAGAACATTATGATGCCGCGTGGGGTAAATTTACTTATATGCATTGATATTTGTAAGGTTAGGTCGTGTGGGTCCAACCGTCTATGTGCTTGAATTATGAGGTCTCTCTTTGTTAATAGTTAGTATGTATTGTAGGCAAATTCTATTATTCCATATAAACGGTAATACCAGTAGTAGTTTGACAATTTTTTTCCCCTGTGATCACAAGATTTATCCAAGTAAACGAATACTGTCTTTCCTAGTAATTTTCCAATTTATCAAATCTACTTTTGCTTTTTCCAGCTTATATAGTCAATCAATATGTGTGTTGTACCTATGTTTCATTATTTTGATCATTTAGTAGATCAGGATTTTATTAGTATTTGAATCACTTAAAATGACTGGCTCTATATGTGTAACACAATAAACAAGTGTTGATATACATATCTCTATACATACATGAGTTGACACTTCACTTTTGACAAATGTTTTTCAATATGTCCAGCATTGCTCAAGTACTCTTTATTAAAAGAAATTGCCTTGCCTTCCAATTAACACAACCCACTGAGAAGGTTGGCCTAATATGAGAAAAAAATCACTATTATTGTCAAACATATTCCATTCTCAAAATATATTCTTAAAACACTATTTTGTTCAAGCAGATTGTGCAATTTATGGTGATCAATGGAAAATTATTTTCGGATAACAATACCAGATAGGGATAGTTTGTGACATGCTTAATGATGATGGATCTAGTATTGCGTGATGGTTAGTTAAATTATCTCCTAACATGTGAAGTTGAGATGACTTAACTCATTACTCATGTCATGATGATGCTAGTTAAAGAATGGCCTTATGATAGTTGAATAACCTGTACTATCGGTGGCTTGTAGTTTTCCCCCAACTTGATGACTAGTGATTTAAGACTTGTAATCTTTTGACTTTTGGAAAAATAAGGTTAATTAGTATGGACTTCGTGGTATTTATCAATAAATTATAGAATTAATGATTACATGCCTATGCTATGACAATATTTCTTTCTTTATGTTGAATTACGGTATGGGTATTTGGAAGTGGATTTTGGTAATGAGCCATGGTGGGGTTGTGCTACCCGCAGTTTTTGATAAATTGATGGAGTAGTTGTGCTTTATTGTATTATTGGTTGTATTGTTTGGTGTACTCTTTGGTGGTATGGGACGCCGTGATGAGTTCTTGTTTGATATTCTTTTGTGTGCACTCCGGTGGTGTAAGATGCCGTGATGAGTTCTTTGTTGTGCTCTTTTTTGTGTACTTCCCAGTGGTATGGGACGTCATGGTAAGTTGTTGTGTTATGTTCTAAAGATTGTTGATGATAATTATAGTAAGTAGATGCTTTGCAATTGTGTTTATGGCTTTATGTTTTTGAAATGATACTCAATTATTATGGAGATTATGGGGTATACTAAGATAGTATGTCATGTTATTGCTTTAGTAGTATAGATGTTGTTACACTGCTATCAAAGTAGATTCAGGTTCGATTCTATCCCTTGACTTAAAGATCATTGTCTTATGTTATTTCGTCTTTATATTATATTTGAGATTAGTCGACCGATGATGTCTACTGAGTACCCGTATTTTGGTACTCATAATACACTATTGTACCTTTTTGGTGAAGACCTAGGTTTTAGTTGCCTCCGTTGAGTTAGTTCGTGCCAGTTGACTATTCGGAGACATGGTGAGCTCTTGGAGATCGAGTTGTCCTCTTTTCTCTCTATCCTTAGTTATCTTTTGCTTTCGAGACAAATGTATGAGATTATTTAAGATATTTTAGATTCTGAGATTGTAAATTCCTCTTGTCAAGTTTAGAAGCTCTTATATTAATACTACCAGGTTGTGGGATTTGTGTTTGAATATCAGTTGTCCTTAGTTGTGAAATGTTGTTGTTATATATTATGTTCACATATAGGGTCTAAGTTGGACGTTCTTACCAAGGTAACCCTTTGTAATATCTCCGGGTTACGATATTGGCTTACCTACCAGTGGGATGTGTTAGGTGCCATCATGACTCAAAAATCGGGTCATGATAATTCCCTAGAGTAAGTAATCTTCCGGATGGACACCTTCATAATGATTCTTTTGAATGAAGATCAACAATCAATCTCAAGTCTTATGCCAATCATCCAAAAATCAACCTCAAGTGAAGGTCAGAATTTGTGCACATGCTACTAGATGGCCTTTTTAGCGCTAAGTATGTAGTCATTTCACATTGAAGGACGTTTTGATTTTTGTGGTCTATAAAAGAAGGCTCTTAGAAGAATATAATGCATCATAAAATCCCTCAAGGCAATATATTAGTCTTTTGAGCTTTAAATCTTCCCCTTGTATTCTCTTTTTCTTTCTACAGATTATATTCTTATATAGATCCACCACCTTGGTCTTTCAACTCAAAGAAAATAAACTTGATCGATATTAATCCACTTATTTTTCAACCCCTCTACCCCCACCCCTCTACCACCATAATGATATAAATCTTTTTTACGTTAAAAATAAAAAGTGACAATCGGTTGTCCTTAGTTGTGAAATGTTGCTGTTATATATTGTGTTCACATATAGGGTTCAAGTTGGACATTTTTACCAAGGTAACCCATTGAAATAGCTATGGGTTACGGTATTGGCTTACCTACCAGTGGGATGTGATAGGTGCCATCATGACTCAAAAATTGGGTCATGACAAATTAGTATCAGAGCCTAGGTTTCACCGATATTACTGATACAAGAGTAAGTATCTAATAGAGTCCTGCAGATCGGAACATTGATGTCCGTTTCCTATCTTTGGGAGGCTATGTGACATTCTTAGGAGTCCTTCATTTTTTTCATTCATATCTGTAACACCCCGGAAACGGGTCCCGAGGTGTCACACGGTGCTTAAGGTTATAAGTAACTTCAAGCTAACCCTTTGAGCAGTATTCACATCATTCATCACTTATCAACCGGATTACAAAAAATATACCTCAAAATATTCTCCATGATATCATAAATCAAGATGAAAATAGTGCGGAAAGTAACAAAATACTATGTCTCATGACAACTCCAAACATTTAGTATAGTCTAACAAGCCTCTAAAAGCCAACAACATTAGAGAGCCATTAGGACATACCCCAACTGACTCATACTCAGTATCAAAAGTACTTCGTTCAACGAAATAGAAATCTGAATGTCACGTCCTCAGATCATGAAGACTCACCACAACAGAGGATATAGAGCAGCGTGCCCGAAAAATCACTGTCGAGCCTGGGACTGAGCACCTGAACCTACATTTCGAGAAAATGTAGCCCACATCTGGAGATGTGGGTCAGTACCATGGAAATGGACCGAGCATATGGGGGTGCATGCAAATTTAAAAATCAATATCATAAGCATTTATAGAATACATGCATGATGTAATGAAAGACTCACATCGCTCGAATAAGATCACTGTAATCATCAGAGAGTGAAATATATGTAATAAAACATGTGAGTCATCATATAAATTCTCAATCACTTTCCAATTCATTAGATGATCAAACCTCATAATGAAATCCCTCTTGGATAATATAAAATCATTAAAACTTTTCAAAAATGATAGCTTTCACAACTCAACTTTCAAATTATTTCACTTTTCGTCTCAGACATAAGAATACACACACACACTGGGAGCCTCTTACAACTGACATAAACCATGTGAGATATATAGAGTCCAACGTCCAAACCACGTTGGGGAGAGCTGTCTTATCCTTGCCATCGGAGTAGGACCTTAACCTTTGGTTCACTAGTGATCACTATATCAAGTAGCCTTAGGCTCACATCCTACGGGGGCATGTAGTTCTAAGGAAGTACCAATCACAGCTATACCTCCCACTCGGTGCTAAAGACTACCCCCGAACTTAGCTCAGATCATTTTAAAAGAAAACCCACAACAACACAATTCAACAATTCATATCGGCAGCCGTCATACTACCCCTTTTTCATAATAAAATCAACATGTGGATTTCTTTTCTCGTTCGAGTTCAAAAATAACTCTTTCAAGACCAAAAGGTCAAATCATTCAAATATCAAGGTGTGTATAACACATTACTTCACCAAAGATCATAATCTCAAAGAGGGTTTAAATCCCATATAACAACACTTAAGAAAAATACTTCAAGATTCATACTTTATGTAGAAACCATATATAATTCATACAAAATCTAAAATTTTAACTTTAAACATGATATTATCATTAAAGTTCATGGTATTCAACTTCAAGGAATCAAAATATCATAGTTTCTTGAACAAAATATAATATATAAGTTTCCATCTCAAATTCATAGTAAAGCATATAAAATCATGTATATTTGTAAATGTAAACATCAATTTGGGCACAAGAACGAAAGAAGGCTCTTGTTGGAAACCCCACATACCTTTATGGTAACGGATTCATTGAAAGATTGGACCCTCAATGTTGATTGTGCAACCCTAGTTGTTTTTCTCCTTTAGTACTCTTGGATGATGAACTTAGACTGATAATAGAGTTATGATGTATTTAGGAGCAGTTAAATTCATAGGGTTATGTTTAGGGACGTGTAAGGAATGTTAAAAGGTTTATTTATCCTTGAAATAACGGAAAAACAGAGTGTTTAAGTCACTTGAAACCAATACATAGGCGCCGCATATGCTATCGCCTGTGTTTACATAGGCGCCACATATGCTATCGCCTGTGTTTACATAGGGGCCGCATTTGCTATCGCCTATGTTTACATAGGCGCTGCATATGCTATCGCATATGCTTTCTAGTGGCCATATGCGATTCGTTAGGTGACACACTCTACTTCGCAAAGCCATAACTCCTAGCTCGGGTATCGGATTTTGATGAAATTGGTATCGTTGGAAAGCTAATTCGATTCTCTATAATTTTGTGGGTATAAATATGCAGAAATACCACATTTTTGTCAAGTTATACTCATTAAAAGATGACCCTTGCGAATTCAAACACTAAAACTTGATGGATTTCAAAACTCTTAGCTTGTACTACCTTAAGTGACTCATATAACCACACTTAACACATCATAAGATCTCTTATAACTAGGGTACTCTTGGTAATTTAGGTACCCAAATATGGTTTAAAAAATTGGGGTTTTCACATATACGAACAACGGTTCGTTTTCTAGCTTAGGAAAGTGCGGGGCATTACAATGTCTCCCCCTTGGGGACATTCGTCCTCCAATGACGCTGGGTATATTAAGAGTAAAGAGAAAATAAAGGGTACACAGCTGACACAACTTGCTAATCTTGCCTCTACTTCATTCTACATTTCGGACACAACAAGAAGTGCATGACTTCTGTAATCACAGCTGAATAACATAAAATAACTGCTAAACTACTGCAATTCGGCATAGAAAAGGAATGATTTAGAGCAGAATGGTACCTTCAGCTTGATTGAAGATTATGAAAAATAGGTACGGGTACTTGGATCGCATATCCGCCTCAGCATCCCAAGTTGCACCCTCAACGGATTAGTTTTGCCACAACACTTTGACCGAGGGAACTTCTTTGTTCCTTAGTCTTCGAACTTGGTGATCTAAAATCTCAATAAGAACTTTCTCAAAAGAAAGACTATCTTGTACATCAGGGTTTTTTGAAGGATCTACAACAACACAATCACCAATGTGCTTCCTCAGCACGGAGACATGGAATACCGAGTGAACGGAAGATAACTATGAAGGTAACTCAACCTCATACGCTACCTTACCAACACAGCTAAGAACTCTGTAGGGGCCAACATAACGGGGACTAAGTTTCCCTTTTCCCCCAAATCTCTTCACTCCCTTCATGGGTGAAATCTTTAAATACACCAAGTCACCAACTTTAAATTCAAGGTTTCTTCTCCTCACATCAACATATGACTTCTGACAACTTTGTGCAGTTTTCAATTTTTCTCTAATCACTTTGACTTTTTCCATAGCTTCAAAGACCGAATCAGGACCACTCACGGCCGCTTCACCCACTTCAAACCAACCTATGGGTGACCTATATTTCCTCCCATACAAAGCCTCAAATATAGACATGCCAATGCTAGAGTGAAAGCTGTTATTGTAAGCAAACTCTATCAACGGTAAATTCTCATCCCAACTCTCCTTAAAGTCTAGAGAACACGCTCTCAGCATATCCTCTAAGGTCTGGATGGTCCTCTTATCCTTACCGTCTGTCTGCAGATGGAAAGCAGAACTCAAATGGACTTGGGTACCAAGACCCTTCTGAAAAGCTCTCCAAAACTGCAAAGTGAACTGAGTACCCCTATTTGAAATAATGGACAAGGGAACTCCATGCAATCTGACTAATTCCTAAATGTACAATCTAGCGTTATCCTTAGTAGTATAAGAAGTATGCACAAGTAAGAAGTACATAGGCTTAGTCAATCTATCCACAACAACCCAAATGGAATCATGATGGCATCGGGAAAGAGGTAAACCAATCACAAAATCAATGTTTATCTTTTCCCACTTCCAAGTGGGAATACCGAACTCCTGCATCATACTACTAGGTCTTTGGTGTTCTACCTTAACCTGTTGGCACGTCGCACACTTAGCCACAAATGCTGCTATATCCTTCTTCATTCCACTCCACCAATAGATTTCCCGCAAGTCGCGGTACATCTTGGTGGAACCAGGATAAATAGAATATTACAAACTGTGCGCTTCAGTCATAATTCTCTATCTCAGATCCTCGATATCCGAAAGACATAATCTACCATGCAATCTCAACACACCATCTCCCCTTTGGGAGAAAACCTCCACCCTTTGGTCCTTGACTGATTTCTTCAGTCTGACCAAGCTAGCATCTAAGTCTTGCTTCTTCTTTACTTCCAAAACCAAGGATGATTCGGAACTACTCTGAACCCCTATACTACCTTTACCAGAGTCAAACAACCTAACCTCCAATCTAGCTAGACGATGCATGTCATGAGCTAACTCTTTCTTACCTTCTTCAATATGTGAAACACTACCCATAGACACCCTGCTAAGGGCATCTTCCACTACATTAGCCTTGCCTGGATAATACAACCCGCTCATATCATAGTCTTTTAATAACTCTAACCATCTTCTATGCCTAAGGTTCAACTCTCTCTGGGTAAATACATATTACAAACTCTTATGATCAGTGAAACATCAACGTGAACACCATACAAGTAGTGTCTTCAGATCTTTAGAGCAAACACAACGCAGCTAACTCAAGATCATGGGTGGGCTAATTCGTCTCGTGGGGTTTCAACTGTCTAGAAGCATAAGCTATCACCTTACCCTTATGCATCAATGCACAACTTAAACCAACTTTAGAAGCATCACAATATACCACAAAACCATCAACACTATCAGGCAGAGTCAAAACAGGGGCTGTAGTGAGTCGAGTCTTCAACTCCTGAAAACTCTTCTTACCAGAATTAGACCACAAGAATTTCACTTTATTTTGGGTTAACCTTATCATAGGGGGCGCTATAAAGAAGAAACCTTCTACAAAATGGCAGTAATAGCCAGCTAGACCCAAGAAACTTTGAATATTAGTCGGAGAGATAGGTCTAGGCCAGTTTCTAACAGCTTCGGTCTTTTGGGGATCCATTCTAATACCCTTGGAAGAAATAATATGACCCAGAAAAGTAACTGATCTTAACCAGAACTAACACTTATTGAATTTGGAAAATAATTGATGATTTCTAAGGGTTTTTAAGACAATTCGGAGGTGATCTGCATGCTCATTCTCACTATGAGAGTACACCAAAATATCATCTATGAATACGATAACAAACATATCAAGGTATGGTCTGAACACTCAATTCATGAGGTCCATGAAAGCTGCCGGGGCATTAGTTAACCCGAAGGACATAACAAGAAACTCAAAATGACCATAGCGAGTTTGGACTGGTTGGCTCACTATCATGCGATCATAGATTACTTTGTCAAGACCATTACCTTAGCCATGCCCGGCATACCCCAGTCGTGTAGCAGGGAGTGGTTAGCCGCGAACTGATGGGATTATTTTTTATTTTTGTGCTAGGAAACTTATATTGAGAGGATGCGAGTCTTATCTCACTTATATATATGATACCTATGTAGGGAGTTCGATGCTTGACTTTGTTCCTATTGTGTATGAGTTTCCTAATGTATTTCCTAATGATCTGCCTGGTATCTTCTCTGACTGTGAGATTGAGTTTGCTATTGACCTTGAGCCTAGCACCCGACCTATTTCTATGACACCCTACCGTATGGCTTCTGCCGAGCTTAAGGAGCTGAATTCTCAACTTCAGGATCTTCTTGGTAAGAGTTTTATTAGACCAAGTGTGTCCCCATGAAGAGCTTCTATTTTTTTTGTAAAGAAGGATGGATCCATGCTATGTGTATAGATTGTAGATAGCTTAATAAAGTAATGGTGAAGAACCGTTATCCTATTCCTCGCATTGATGATTTGTTTGCCCAGCTTCAGGGTGCAGTAATGCTAAGATTGACTTGAGATCTGGTTACCATCAGTGAGGATTTGGGCTGAAGATATCCTAAAGATAGCTTTCAGGACCCATTATGATCACTATGAGTTCTTGGTGATATCTTTTGGGCTGACTAATGCCCCCGCTGTATTTATGGACTTGATGAACCATGTGTTCAGACCCTATCTAGACTCCTTTGTCATTGTGTTCATTAATGATATTCTTGTGTACTTGAGGAGTAGTGAGGAGCATGCGCAGCACTTGAGGATTATGCTTTAGTTTTTTCGAGACCATGTGCTTTTTTCCAAGTTATCCAAGTGCGAGTTTTGGCTTGAGTCAGTATCTTTTCTCAGACATGTGGCGTCCAAGACGGGTATTATGGTAGACCCGACTAAGATTTTAGCTATTCGTGATTGGCTATTCCTGCGTCTCCAACTGAGGTTTGCATTTTTATTGGTTTGGCGGGTTACTACAGGCGCTTTGTTGAGAGCTTTGCTTCCATATCATCCCCTATGACTAGATTGACTTGAAAGGAAGTTCCTTTTTGATAGTCCATGAAGTGTGAGTTGAGCTTTGGGAAGCTCAAGGATTGTCTCACTTCCACCCCTGTGTTGGCTCTTCCAGTTGAGGGCGAGGGATTCACAGTGTTTTATAATGTTTCTGGGGTTGGTCTTGGATGTATTTTGATGCTGCAGGGTCGTGTCATTGCCTATGATTCTAAACAGCTTAAGGTGCATGAGCGCAACTACCCCACTCATGATTTGGAGTTGGCGGCGGTAGTTTTTGCACTCAAGATTTAGAGGCATTACTTTTATGGTCTGAGATGTGAGATTTTCACCGATCATCGTAATCTTCAGCATCTTATGACCCAGCAGAAGCTTAATGCTCGCCAGCATAGATGGATAGAGTTGCTAAAGGATTATGATATATCTATCTTGTATCATCCAAGTAAGGCTAATATGGTGGCGGATGCCTTGAGTCGCAAGGCGGTGAATATGGGTAGTTTGGCATGTATTTCAATTTCTCAGAGGCCATTGGCATGGGACATGCAATCCTTAGCCAATTTGATGGTTTGCCTCGACATCTCAGATCTAACAAGAGTTTTGGCTTGTATAGAGGCGAGGTCTTCCCTATTTGAGCAGATTCATGATCTCTAGTTTGAGGATGATAAGTTGTGCCTTCTTCATGATCGGGTAGTGAGCGGTGAGTCTAGGAGACATACTGTGGATCCCGAGGGTATCTTGAGATTTTAGGATTATCTTTGTGTTCCCTGACTTAATGATTTGATCCAGTCTATTCTGCATGAGGCTTATAGTTCTAGATATTCTATTCATCCCGGTACAACCAAGATGTATAATGATTTAAGTAATTTGTATTAGAGGGACAGTATGAAGAGAGATGTGGCAGACTTCGTAGCCCGTTGCTTGTGTTGTCAGCAGGTTAAGGCCTAGTATCAGTGTCCCAGTGGATTGACTCAGAGATTGCCCATTCCCAAGTGAAAATGGGAAAGGATCACCATGGACTTCATTAGTGGTTTGCCTCGTACTTCCCATGGTCACGATCGTATATGGGTTATTGTGGATCATTTAACTAATTCAGCACATTTCATTCCTATTCAGATGACCTTTAGAGCCGAGAGATTAGCCCAAATTTATGTTCGGGAGATAATTCATTTGCACGGGGTTCCTGTGTCTATCATATCAGATGGTGGTTCAGTGTTTACTTAGAGGTTTTAGAGAGCATTCCAGGAGGAGTTAGGTACTCGAGTGAATTTGAGTACAGTCTTTCACCCACAGATGGACGGCCAGTCCGAGCGGACTATTCAGGTGCTTGAGGATATGTTTTCGTGCTTGTGTTATTGTAATACCCCAAAGTTTCCTAGCTAATTTCATCACAAAAATGTCTAGCATTATCTTCTAAATTGAATGATGTTTATTCTATGATGAATTTGTAAGATTTTCACTTTTTGTCATGTGGGAAATTCAATAAGCTTTCCATCAATATAAAATTTGCCTAAGTCTAATAACCGGGTAAGAAGTTATGACTATTTCAAGTTTTCGTCGTAAAACAGCGCCATATTAATCAGTGGCGCGCCGCGCCACAGGAGAAAAGGACAATTATCAAATTCCAGTAGGGGTCTGTGATAGTGGCGCATCGCGCCAAACTTCCAGGTCACAAATGAAGTGGCAACGCAGTGGCTCCGCGTCGTGCCATCCCTCAAGTTCCCAATTGTCAAATTCCAGTGACAGCGCGACAACACCGCGTCTCGCCAGGGGTCTAATTCGAGAAAATTTCACTGAATTTAAAAAATGCATCTAGGGTTAAAAGGGTCAATTTCCCACCCCTTTTAAACCCAATAGTACGTGATTTAGCCATTCTTCACCCAAAATATACTAGTTTCTCTCAATTTTCTCACAAGAACAATCTAGGGTTTCAATTGGGGATTTAATCTCAAGAAAGTCTCTCCATCAATCTTCACTAAATAAAGAACTAAGGTATGTATTGTGTTGATTTATGGATTTTCTTTCATTCATAAAGCTCAAGAACCCTATTTTAAATTATGAATCATGATTATTATGTTGTGGGTCACTCATGTTATGTGATGGTTGTTGTTTGATTCCTATGTTGGGATCCTTATGTGAAATTATGAAAACTACGTTAGTATATAAATTGAAATCCATGAATTTGGTGGCTTATGATTTGTGAAATTTGATGATTTCACCTATACTTTAAGTTGTGCATGTAAGGTATTTGATAAAATGTCTAGGAGGATAGAAATTATGCACTATAGCTTAATTGTTATCCAAAATGACTTCCATGTTATTCTTATGTATTGAAATTGTTGTTGGATTGCTCATGAGTTAGTCTTATGAAATTATGCTATGTATACATGCTATCTTATTCACGTATCAAGCTATGATAATCAAATGCCCATGAAATATCTTCAATTATTGTATTATGGATTGTTGATGTTAGTCATGTATTCAAGAATGTCATGCCTTGTCAGTTTCCTTCCATCGAGTCCTAGGGGTACTTGTACCCAAAAAATATAGTTGTGTTCCTAGAATCAGTGTCATGTTTCAAGATACTCTTAGTTAATCCAGGTTCAGTAGAATTTAATCAGTCTCATGACTCAGGAAAAACGCAGTAATCTCAGTAATTTCAACCAGTTATCAGATCTTAGTAATATTTCGCCAGTCAACAAAATTAAGCTAATTCAATTAATTTAGTTAATTCAGTTCAGTTTAGTAATCCATGTTTAGTGTCTATTCAGATGGGAGTAGGAATTAACATCGAGTGAACCCAGGGATGGGAACACAAACTGTTAGATGAGGGTGTGATTATTAGAAGTCATCCTTGCATTTAAGAACTATGTAGCCATCATAGGTTGAGACATCAACACTGTCAGATGAGGGTTGATGAGGTGGATAAATACTATCAGATGAGGGTTCTACCATTCTCTTTTAGAAGATACTATCAGATGAGGGTCACCCATAACTTGTCCTTACCGGTGGCGCGGTATTGACATCCTTCCAATTAGGGTTTTAGATTGGACCCCAACTCAGCTATAATGCATTATTTAGGGCATGCCGATTAGATAACCACTTTCCACAGTTTTAGTTACAGATTTTTGGACTGTCAGATACAGTAATTCAATCTTAGTAATAGAACTCAGATAGTTCTACAGAATTCAGGACTGTCAGATACAGTCAACTCAGAACAGTTCAAAACTCAGCTAGTTCCATTAGATTTAAGACTATCAGATAAGTCACTCATGTTATCAGTTATATCAGTCATCAGAACTCAGTTCTCAGTCATGATTAATTATCAGTAATTTTATGTTATCACGATCTCAAATATAATTACTATGTATTTATGCATGTATTCTCACATTTATATTAGTCAGTATTGTTCATTCATATGAACCGCATACATTCAGCCTACCTCACATGCATACTAGTACATTCAAAGTACTGGCGTATTTGCGCTATGGTGTCTTATACCATAGGTTCAGAGACACGAGCTCTAGAGTATCAGAAGACTCAAGATATCAGCAGTGAGTCCTCATCTTCTAAGGACGATATGATTTTCTATTTTATTATCTCAGTACTTAGTCATTTTAGTAGTCAGAGTTAGTTGGGCACATGTCCCATTAACTCCTTATTCCTATAGTTCAGTCAGTTAGAGGCTTTTCAGACTACATGTTCAGACTATCATGTTATTTCAGTTTTGTTTTGGGTATTTCATACCCTATTCAGATGCTATATCTTTATCAGTTATGTTATAGTCTCAAACCTTGTGGCCTTTCAATTTATGTTTCCGCAATCATATAGTATATTATGCAGTATACAAGTACAAATATTAGTCATGGGTTAGCTTGTAGTCCCTCGGGGTCATGAGTACCGTGTAGCATTTAGGGTACCCGATCTTGGGTGTTACAAACTTGGTATTAGAGCCAATTTAATAATGTCCTAAGAGGTTTGAAGTCTGCATCTAGTAGAGTTTTGTGCATGGGTGTGTTGCGCACCACATTTATGTACAGGAGGCTATAAGATATTTTAGAAACAGTTTCACATTTTTCAATATTCATATCTTGCCAGTGAGCATAATCTTAAGTCAGTATCTCAGTCTAATCTATTTCTCTCTTTCTTCTACAGAACATGCCTCCTAAAAGAAGAAACGGGAATCAGTCAGCCCCTCAGCCCGAAGAACCTTTGGGAGAACATATTTCTCATGAAGATTTTAGAGCTGCATTCACTACTCTTGCTCAGCCAGTTGCCACTTAGAATAAATGACCAGCTGTCATTTGGCCAACCCAATGTCCAATTCAGTTGCAGCCACGATTCGGGATTTCACCCGAATGAATCCTCCATCCTTTCTCAGGTCTAAGTCAGATGAGAACCTTCAGGAATTCATCGATCAGGTTCATAAAGTTATAGACATCATGGGGGTTACTTTTAGTGAGAGTGCTGAGTTAGGTGCATATTAGTTGTAGGATGTTGCTCACACTTGGTACAAGAAGTGGAAGTCAGAAAGGCTAAATGATACAGGGCCTATAGAGTGGGAGGAGTTTGTCACCGTATTCTTAGAGAGGTTCTTTCCCCTAGAGCTGAGACAAGCTAAGGTGTTAGAATTTATCAACCTCAGGTTGGGTAACATGACGGTAAAAGAGTATTCTCTTAAGTTTACTCAATTAGCTAGATATACCCCTCATGTGGTTGCTGACAGGAAGGCTAAGATGAGTAAGTTTATTTTTGGGGTGAACGATAGTGTGGTCAATGAGTGTAGGTTTGCAATGTTGAATAGTGACATTACTTTAGCTAGACTTATGACTCATGCTCGGAGATAGATGGAAAAACATTAGATCGATGGCAGTACATAAAGTAGCAGAAGATTAAGATGAGGGAGAATCAGAATAAGAGAGCAAAGACAGGTAGTTTCAACTTTGCTCAGCCTAAATCAGAAGGAGAAAACCGTTCTCAGTTTTGTCCTAAGCCATCAGTTCCAGCTCCTTCTTCAGCTACTGCTCCATCTCCTAAGTTGAGGGATGGTAATAGAGATAGGGCGCCAGGATTTAAGTTCAGGGCAGTGTCAACAATGCCTGAACAAATCCCCTTTGTCAGACTTTTGGTAAGAACCATAAGGGTGTTTACAGAGCTGGTAGCAATGTCTATTTTGGATATAAAAAGCCAGGCCACAGAGTCAGAAACTTCCCCCAGTCAGGTTATCAGAGTCATCTCCACTCCTCAGCTCAGTCCGGTCACCCAAATCAATCGATTTTCACTTCCAGTGCTACTAGTGGGCAATGTCAAAATAGACTCTATGCTCTCCAGTCCCAACAAGATTAGGAAATTCTCCTGATGTAGTTACTGGTACGTTACAGATCTTTCATGTACATGTTTATGCTTTGCTAGATCCCAGAGCTTCTTTGTCTTTTGTTACTCCCTATATAGCAGTCGATTTTGAAGTCGGTCCCAAAATTCTAGAAGAGCCCTTCTCAGTCTCTACCCCAGTGGGTAAAACTATCATAGCCCAGCCGGTATATAGGAACTGCCCGATTATGATATTTCAGAAAGTTACTTCAGCAGACTTTGTCGAATTAGAGATGATTAATTTTGATGTTATTCTCAACATGGATTGGCTTCATTCCTACTATGCCACAGTCGACTACAAAAATAGAATAGTACAATTTAAGTTTTCAAATGAACCCATCCTAAAGTGGAAGGGTAGTGTATCCATTTTTTGAGGTCAACTTGTTTCCTACCTTCGGGCACAGAAAATAATGTCTAAAAGATGTGTCTATCATCTTGTTTGAGTTAATGACACTAGTTCTGAAATTCCCAGTATTGATTCAGTCCTAGTCATGAATGAATATTCAGATGTCTTTCTCGAAGATCTTCCAGGGATTCCTCCTGAAAGGAAAATAAACTTCGGCATTGATATTTTTTCAGATACTCAGCCTATATCTATTTTACCATATAGAATGGCACCATAAAAACTTAGAGAATTGAAAGAGCAGTTGAAGAATCTCTTATATAAAGGGTTCATCAGACCCAGTGTTTCCCCGTGGGGTGCACAAGTCTTATTCGTGCGAAAGAAAGATAGTTCTCTCAGAATGTGCATAAACTATCGTCAACTTAATAAAGTTATGGTCAATAACAAGTATCTATTTCCCAGAATTGATGACTTTTTTGACCAACTTTAGGGTGCCAGCTATTTCTCTAAGATAGACCTAAGATTAGGCTATCATCAGCTCAGAGTCAGAGAATGTGACATTTCAAAAATAGCTTTTCAAACTTGGTATGGTCACTTTGAATTCCTAGTCATGTCCTTTGGTCTCACCAATGCCCCAGCAGGTTTCATGGAGTTGATGAACCGTGTGTTCAAGTAGTATTTGGACATGTTCATCATAGTCTTCATCGATGATATTCTGGTCTATTCCCACAGTGAGCATAATCATACAGACCATCTCAGAATTGTACTTTAGACTCTAAAAAATCATCAGTTGTTCACCAAATTTGGTAAGTGTGAATTTTGGCTAAGGTTAGTAGCATTCCTTGGTCATATCATTTCCGGTGATGGCATTAGAGTAAATCCTCAAAAGACCGAAGTAGTTAAAAACTAGCCTAGACCTGTCTCTCCATTAGATATCAGGAGTTTCTTAGGTTTGGCTGGCTATTACAGATGGTTTGTTAAAGAATTTTCATCTATTGTATTCCCTATGTCCAGATTGACTCAGAAGAAAGTCAAGTTTCAGTGGTATTATCCTTACGAGAAGAGTTTTCAAGAGTTGAAGGCTCAACTTACCTCAGCCCTAGTCTTTAACTCTTCCAGATGGTCCAGATGGGTTTGTTGTGTATTATGATCCATCCATAATAGGTTTGGGTTGTGTCCTTATGCAGCAAGGTAAGGTCATAGCCTATACCTCCAAATAACTTAAACCCCATGAAAAGAATTATCCTACTCATGATCTTGAGTTAGGAGCCATGGTTTTTGCCTTAAAGATTTAGAGGTATTACTTGTATGGAGTTTATGTAGATCTGTTCATCGATCATAAGAGCCTTCAGTATGTATTTTCTCAGAAAGATCTTAATCTTCATCAGAAAAGGTGGTTAGAGCTCTTGAAAGATTATTACATGAGTGTCCTTTATCATCTAGGCAAGGCCAATATAGTGTTAACGCTTTTAGTAGACTGTCTATGGGTAGTGTTAATCATGTCGAGGACAGTAAGAAGAAGTTAGCTTAGGAAGTCCATCAGCTTTCCAGACTAGGCATTTGCTTAGTCAATACAGAAGATGGTGACATTGGTTTCAGAGCAGTTCAGAATCATCTGTAGTTTTAGAGGTAAAAGAAAATCAAGATAGAGATTCTAGTTTAGTCAAGTTGAAAAAGTCAGCCAAGGATCATAAAGTAGAGGTTTTCTCCCAAGAGGGAGATGGTGTATTGTGTTGTCAGGGTCGTCTCTGTGTTCCAGATGTAGATGACTTAAGGCATAAAATTCTTATAGAAGTGCATGGTGTGCACTACTCTATTCATTCAGGGGCCACAAAGTTATACCATGACTTGCGAGAAATCTATTAGTGGTGTGGGATAAAGAGAGATATTGCAGATTTTATGGCTAAGTGCTCTATATGTCAGCAGGTTAAGATAGAGCATCAGAAGCTTAGTGGGTCCGTATAGGAGTTCAGTATTCCTAATTGGAAGTCGGAAGAAGTGAACATGGACTTCGGGACGAGTTTGCCTTATACTCATCACCAGCATGATTCAGTTTGGGTCATTATAGACAAAATTACCAAATTAGCTCATTTTCTTCTTGTTCATACCTCTTATTTAGCCAAGGATTTTGCCAAACTCTATATCAAGGTGTTGGTCAGATTACACAATGTTTCATTATCTATTATCTCAGACAGAGGTACCCAGTTCATCTCTCATTTCTGGAAAGCATTCCAAAAGGGTCTTGGTACCCAAGTTCATCTCAGTATAGCCTTTCATCCTCAGAAAGATGGTTAAGCATAAAGGACCATTCAGACCCTAGAAGATATGCTAAGGGCGTGTGTAATTGATTTCAAGGGTAGTTGGGATGACCACTTGCCTTTGATTGAGTTTGCATATAACAATAACTATCATTCCAGTATTCGGATGGCTTCATTCAAAGCTCTCTATGGTAGGAGGTGCAGATCTCTAATTGGTTGGTTTGAAGTTTGTGAGGCCTCAGTTATAGGGCCTGACTTAGTATTCGATTCCTAAGAGAAAGACTCCGGGCTGCTCAGAGCTGACAAAAGTATTATGCAAATGTGCGTAGAAAAGATCCTGAGTTCGATATTAGTGACTATTTCTATCTAAATATCTCTCCTATGAAGGGAGTGAAGAGGTTCAGAAAGAAGGGAAATCTCAGTCCCCAATATGTTGGTCCCTTCAAAATTCTCAGTCGCTTTAGTAAGGTAGCTTATGAGATCGAATTATCTTCTGATTTAGCCTCAGTTCATCCAGTCTTCCATGTCTCTTTGCTCAAGAAGTGCATAGGTGACCCAGCAGTTGTAGTCCTTATTCAGAGCATAGATATTCAAAACACTCTCTTATAAAGAGATTCCAGTCAAAATTCTAGACTATCAGACTAGTAGACTAAGGAACAAAGAAGTTCCTCTAGTCAAAGTTCTTTGGTGGAATCAGTTCGTTGAGGGAGCTACTTGGGAAGAAGAAGCATGCATGCATACCAAGTATTCTCACCTCTTCTCCACTAAATTAGATCTAGCTCAAGGTAACAATTTTCCTTAAGCTTTTTAATTTTCATGTCCAGATTTCAGTTACAACTTGGTATCAGCCTCATGTTCAGGATTCCATTTTTAAACTTGGTACTAAGTTCCATTGCATATCTAATTATATGTTCATGCATCAAATTAGTCATGTGTTTATGCATCAGACACACATTCTCCACATTCTCCTTGTGAGAAGACTCAGTTATTAGAAATCTCAGTCATGTAATCAGTTCCGTCATATACTTTTAGTCATGCATTCAGGTATCAGCTCAGTCATGAAATCATGCATTAGATATGCATGCTCCATATGAATCTTAGAAATGTTAGTTATGTAGTCATGTTTCATTGTTCATGTTTAGTGTGTACTTCAACTTATCATTTCTTCCCTCTCAGTCAGTCTCATTCGACGACGAATGTTCTTAAGGGGGAGATATTGTAATACCCCGAAGTTTCCTAGCTAATTTCATTCCAAGAATGTCTAGTAATATCTTCTAAATTGAATGATGTTTATTCCATGAGGAATTTGTAAGATTTTTTCATTTTGTTATGTGGGAAATTCAATTAGATTTCCATCGATATAAAATTTACCTAAATCTGATAATCGGGTAAGAAGTTATGACTATTTCAAGTTTCCATCATACAATAGCTCCATATTAGTCAGTGGCGCACCGCGCCACAGGAGAAAATGGAAATTGTCAAATTCCAGTAGGGGTCTGCGATAGTGACACGTCACACCAAACTTCCAAGTTGAAAATAAAGTGGCAACGCGATGGATCCGCATCGCGCTATCCCTCAATTTCTGAGTTGTAAAATTCCAGTGACACGGCGTGACAACACCGCATTACGCCATGGGTCCAATTTGGGAAAATTTCACTGAATTTAAAAGACGCATCTAGGGTTAAAAGGGTCAATTTCCCACCCCTATTTAAACCCAATAACACATGAGTTAGCCATTCTTTACCCAAAATATGCTAGTTTCTCTCAATTTTCTCACAAGAACAATCTAGAGTTTCAATTGGGGATTCAATCTCAAGAAAGTCTCTCAATCAATCTTCACTAAACAAGAACTAAGGTATACGTTGTGTTGATTTATGGATTTCTTTCATCCATAAATCTCAAGAACCTTATTTAAATTATGAATCATGATTATTATGTTGTGGGTCGCTCAAGTTATGTAATGGTTGTTGTTTGATTCCCATGTTAGGATCCTTATGTGAAATTATGAAAACTACGTTAGCATATAAATTGAAATTCATGAATTTGGTAGTTTATGATTTGTGAAATTTGATGATTTCACCTATGCCTTAAGTTGTGCATGTAAGGTGTTTGATAAAATGCCTAGGAGGATAGAAATTATGTACTATAGCTTAATTGTGATCCAAAATGACTTCCATGTTATTCTTATGTATTGAAATTGTTGTTGGATTGCTCATGAGTTAGCCTTATGAAGTTATTCTATGTATACATGCTATCTTATTCACGTATCAAGCTATGATAATCAAATGCCCATGAAATATCTTTAATTATTGTATTATGGATTGTTGATGTTAGTCATGTATTCAAGAATGTCATGCCTTGTCAGTTTCCTTCCATCGAGTCCTGGGGGTACTTGTACCCAAAAAATATAGTTGTGCCTAGAATCAGTGTCATGTTTCAAGATACTCTTAGTCTAGCCAGGTTCAGTAGAATTCAATAAGTCTCATAACTCAAGAAAAACTTAGTAATCTCAGTAATCTCAATCAGTTATCAGATCTCAGTAATATTTCATCAGTCAATGAAATTCAGCTAATTCAGTTAATTCAGTTTAGTTCAGTAATTCACGTTCAGTGTGTATTCAGATGGGAGTAGGAATTAATACCGAGTGAACCCAGGGATGAGAACACACACTCTCAGATGAGGGTGTGATTCTTAGAAGTCATCCTTGCATTCTAGAACTATGTAGCTAGAGTAGGTTGAGACATCAACACTGTCAGATAAGGGTTGATGAGGTGGATAAACACTATTATCTGAGGGTCCCATCATTCTCTTTTAGGGAACACTATCTGATGAGGTTCACCCTCAGCTTGTCCTTACCAGTGGCGCGGTATTGACATCCTTTCGATTGGGGTTACAAATTGGACCCCAACTCAGATATAATGCATTATTTGGGGCATGTTGATTAGATAACTACTTCCCATAGTTTCAATTATAGAATTCAGGACTGTCAGATACAGTCATTCAGTCTCAGTTATAGAACTCAGATAATTCTACAGAATTCAGGACTGTCAGATACAGTCAATTCAGAATAATTTAGAACTCAGCTAGTCCCATCAGATTAAAGACTATCAGATACAATCACTTATGTTATCAGTTATATCAGTCATTAGAACTCAATTATCAGTCATGATTAGTTATCAGTAATTTTATGTTATCACGATATCAGATATAGTTACTATGTATTCATGCATGTATTCTCGCATTCATATTAGTCAGTTAGTAAGTATTGTTCATGTATATGAACCCCACACATTCAGCCTACTTCACATGTATACCAGTACATTCAAAGTACGTAATGCATTTGCACTATGGTATCTATACCATAGGTTCAGATACACAAGCTCCAGAGCATCAGTAGATTCTAGGTATCAGCAGTCAGTCAGCAGTGAGTCCTCATCCTTCAAGGAAGATATGATTTGTTATTTCAGTATCTCAGTACTTAGTCATTCCAGTAGTCGGAGTTAGTTGGGGACATGTCCCATCAACTCCTTATTCTGACAGTTCAGTCAATTAGAAGCTTTCCAAACTATCATGTTCAGACTATCATATTATTTCAGTTTTGTTTTGGGTATTTCATGCCCCATTCAGATGTTATATCTTCATTAATTATGTTATAATCTTGAACCTTATGGCCTTTCAGTTCATGTTTTCACAATTATATAGTATATTATGCAGTATACATGTACAAATATTAGTCATGGGTTAGCTTATAGTCCTTCGGGGTCATGAGCACCGTGTAGCATTCCGAATAACAGACCCGGGGTGTTACAGTTATGGAATTTGGAGGTCAGTGGGATCAACACTTAGCTTTGATAGAGTTTTCCTACAACAATAGTTATCATTCGAGTATTGAGATAGCCCTTTATGAGGTGTTGTATTATAGGAGGTGTTGTTCTCCTATAGGATAGTTTGAGATATCTGAGGTTAGACCCCGTGGTGTAGATTTACTTCAGGACTCATTGGATAGAGTTAGGCTGATTCAGTATAGGTTGAGAGCAGCCCAGAGTAGGCAGAAGGCCTATGCTGACCATAGACTTCGTGCCTTAAGATTCAGAGTGGGTGATCGTGTGTACCTTTGAGTTTCACCTATGAGAGGTGTGATGAGGTTTGGAAGGAAGGGTAAGCTTATCCCTCGCTATATTTATCCTTTTGAGATTCTTTGTATGGTTGGCAAGGTGGCCTATGAGTTGGCTCTACCTCCAAACTTTTTTGTTGTCCATCTGATTTTCCATATCTTTATATTGAGAAAGTGTATTCTGTATCCTTCTCATGTGCTTATATGGGACTCGGTCCAGTTGGACGATCAGTTGACCTTTGTGGAGGAGCCCGTGCTTATTTTGGCTAGTGATGTGAGGCAACTACGTACTAGGTAGATTCCTATGGTTAAAGTTTAATGGAGGCATCACATAGTAGAGGAAGCTACTTGGGAGATCGAGAGTGAGATACGGGCCTAGTATCCTCACTTGTTCGAGACTTCAGGTAATTGCTTATCTTTAACTTTCAGGGATGAAAGTTCCTTCGTAGTGGATGTTATAATGACCCTTCTGGTCATTAGACATGTTCTTGCTTATCTTTGCTGATAGATATCCTCCATTGCTGTCCCAAGTCATTAGGGACTTTCTGGAGCCGATAGTTTGATTACATGATGGTTCATTTGTTTTTAAGAACCACTTTTTTAATTTGAAGTCTTCGTCGATTCCAAATGGCCGCCAAGAGAAAATTTAGTTAAATTATTTTGCATGCAAATTTTGACTGCGCCAGCAGTTATGTAGTATCAATTTTAGGATAGATAGACCTTTGGTTCGGATCTCACAACACCCGAGCTCATTTTGATCCATTAGTCGAAAAGTCAAAAATCAAAATATATGGGTGTGGAACCCATAAGTGGTCTAAATGATCTTGTATGGAAAATACGACTTCACTAATGCATCTGGAATGTCGAATTTAGTGAGGTTACATAGTTTGTTTGCGGAAAAAAAAGTTCGAATGAGTCCGGAAGGTTAAAAATAAGTTTTGACCTTGCGGGTCCATCTAGAATCATATAAAAGGGTCTTTTTGGCAGATTTTGGGACATTCTTCATTTCTATTAAAACCCTAGCAGGCATATGAGATTGGTGACTTAAAAAAATGGGTTTTGTAGGTTGATTAGGAGCTTAGTAACTTGTGTAAATCCATCTCTTTGCTACAAATCTAAGGTAAGAATTCCTCTAATTTGATATTGATTTCATGGTTTCTTGACTCAAAATCCCTAAATCATTATGGTTCAATTGTATCCCCAAAATTGAGTGATTGACTCAAATTACTTGAGGGTTTTAACTCCCGAAAGATAATTAGTCTATGGATTGATCTTGGAAACTTCTTTCCAAGGGTGAAACCCAATTGAGGTTTTGGTATCCATTTGAAACCCATGGCACAATGGTACTATAATGGGTATTGTCATTCTTGTTATAAATCTTAGATTGTATTGTTTCTAGCATTGTTTCTGGAAGTGAAAGCTTCTCAGAAAGGAAAGGAAAAACTTATTGGTTCGTGGGTTGCTTGGATTCAAGGTAGGTTAGGCTTACCCGTAGTATAGATTGAGCTTGTTTGTAATATAATCATTGATATCTTTCAAGATTGAGCGGGAATTTAGACGATACTTGATTAAATGGTTACCTTGGGATTCATTAATTACTATAGGCCATGGATTGGTAAGGTATGATATTTGACCCTTAGTCTAAGACCTTGGTTAGCTTAATTATGGTCTCATGACTAGTGTGAGAATACTATAGTTGTTCTAAGAAGACATGAATGGTATACTTCTCTATCTTTAGGATTGTATTGACCTATATAATGCCTAGATAGGAGATGGCCTTGGTGTTGGGTTGACATAGGAAGGATTCTTGAAGAGACTTTCCTTATAGACCTAGAAAGGATTGGTTAGCCCTTATGGTGAGGTATGGATGACTTAGCCTAATTTCGGGTAGAAGCTAGACATGTGTTGGTAAGCTTGGCATTCTCGAGATTTAGAAGTGGGACTTGACCCACCTTAAGCTTGAACTAAGTAAATTCTTAGCGACCTAGATACGTGGTGATTGTCCAAGCTATATACATATGTGTAGGAGTTGTGATGGTTGCACTCAATTATCGGATTATCTTGTGATCATGACTTGAATACCCTTGTTAAGTGATTACTTTGCATGTATGGTAAATACTCATGCTCTCGTTGATGCTCATATTATGTGTGAAGCTTATTAGTAAGGTAAAATGGCAAGTGTTATCCCACATCCCTACCTCTTTATATATTGTGAGCTTTTGTGTATGCTTATTGGTTTAGCTATGCATGTGGATGTATGTTGTTAAATCTGGAGAAATATGTGATATTATGATGATGCCCGGTTCCAGTCTGAAGGAATATATGATATTATGATGATTCCCAATTCGAGTCCAGAGGAATGTGTGATATTATGATGATGCCCGATTTGAATCCGGAGGAATGTGTGATATTATGATGATGCCCAATGAATCCGAAGGAATATGTTGATATCGTAATAATGCCCGGTAAATTCGAAAGAGATAAGAATATTCTGATGCCATGTGGGGCAAATTTACTTATATGCATTAATATTTGCAAGGTTAGGCCATGTGGGGCCAACCACCTATGTGCATGAATTATGAGGTCTCTCTTTGTTAATAGTTAGTATGTATTGTAGGCAAATTCCATTATTCCATATAAATGGTAATACCAGTATTTGTTTGACAATTCTTTTTCCTTGTGTTCTCAAGATTTTTTTAAGTAAACAAATACTGTCTTTCCTAATAATTTTCTATTTTATCAAATCTACTTTTGCCTTTTCCAGCGTATATGGTCAGTCGATATGTGTGTTGTACCTATGTGTCATTATTTTGATCATTTAGTAGATCAGGCTTTTATTAGTATATGAATCACTTAAAATGACTGGCTCTGTGTGTGTAATGCAATAAACAAGTATTGATATACATTTCTCTATACATACATGAGTTGACACTTCACTTTTGACAATTTTTTTCAATATGTCCAGTACTACTCAAGTACTCTTTATTAACAGGAATTGGCTTGCCTTCCAATTAACATAACCCACTGAGAAGGTTGGCCTAACATGAGAAAAAAATCACTATTATTGTCAAACATATTTCATTCTCAAAACTATTTTGTTCAAGCAGATTGTGTAATTTATGGTGATCAATGGAAAATTATTTTTGGATAGCAATACCAGATAAGGATAGTTTGTGACATGCTTAATAATTATGGATCTAGTATTGCGTGATGTTGGTTAAATTATCTTCTAACATGTGAAGTTGAGGTGGCTTAGTTGATTACTCATGTTATGATGATGCTAGTTAAAAAATGGCCTTATGATAGTTGAATAACCTGTACTATGGGTGACTTGTAGTCTGTCCCCAACTTGATGACTAGTGATTTTAAGACTTGTAATCTTTTGACTTTTGAAAAAATAAGGTTAATTAGTATGGACTTCGTGGTATTTATCAATTTATTATAGAATTAATGATTACATGTCTATGCTATGACAATGTTGCTTTCTTTATGTTGAATTACAATATGGGATTTGGAAGTGGATTTTGGTAATGAGCCATGGAGGGGTTGTGCTACCTACGGTTTTCGATAAATTGATGGAGTAGTTGTGCTTTATTGTATTATTAGTTGTATTCTTTGGTGTACTCTCTGGTGGTATGGGACGCCGTGATGAGTTCTTATTTGATATTTTTTTGTGTGCTCTCTGGTGGTATGGGGTGTCGTGATGAGTTCTTTGTTGTGCTCTCTTTCGTGTACTTCCCGATGGTATGGGACATCGTGGTAAGTTCTTGGGTTTATGTTATAAAGATGGTTGATTATGATTATGGCAAATAGATGCTTTGCGATTGTGTTTATGGCTTTACGTTTTTGAAATGATACTTAGTTGTTATGGAGATTATGGGGTATATTGAGATAGTATGTCATGTTATTGCTTTAGTAGTATAGATGTTGTTACAGTGGTATCAAAGCATAGCCAGGTTCGATCCTATCCCTTGACTTTAAGATCACTGTCTTACGTTATATCGTCTTTACATTATATTTGAGCTCAGTTGACCGATGATGCCTACTGAGTACCCGTGTTTTGGTACTCATACTATACTTCTGTACCTTTTTGGTGTAGACCTAGGTTCTAGTTTCCGTTGTTGAACAAGTTCATGCAATTTGACTATTCGGAGACAGGATGAGCTCTTGGAGATCGAGTTTTCCTCTTTCCCCTCTATCCTTATTTATTTTTTGCTTTCAAGACAAATGTATGAGATTATTTAAGATATTTTAGATTCTAAGATTGTAAATTCCACTTGTCAAGTTTAGAAGCTCTTGTATTAATACTATCAGGTCATGGAATTTGTGTTTGATTATCAGCTGTCCTTAGTTGTAAAATGTTGTTGTTATATTTTGTGTTCACATATAGGGTTTAAGTTGGACGTTCTTACTAAGGTAACCCCTTGCAATAGCTCCGGGTTACGATATTGGCTTACCTACAGGTGGGATGTGGTAGGTGCCATCATGACTTGGAAATCGGGTCATGACAATTCCCCAGAGTAAGCAATCTTCTAGCTGGACACCTTCATAATGATTCTTTTGAAGATCAACAATCAATCTCAAGTCTTATGCCAATCGTCCAAAAATTAACCTTAAGTGAAGGTCAGAATATGTGCACATGCTACTTGATGTCCTTTTTAGCGCTAAGTGTGTAGTCATTTCACTTTGAAGGACGTTTTGATTTTTGTGGTCTATAAAAGAAGGCTCTTAGAAGAATATAATGCATCATAAAATCCCTCAAGGCAATAAATTAGTCTTTCAAGCTCTAAATCTTCCCCTTGTATTCTCTTTTTTCTTTCTACAAATTATATTCTTATATAGATCCACCACCTTGGTGTTTTAACTCAAAGAAAATAAACTTGATCGATATTAATCGACTTATTTTTCAACCCCTCCACACCCACCCCTCTACCCCTATAACGATCTAAATCTTTGTTACGTTAAAAATAGAAAGTGAAAGTCCCGCCAAATTTTACCTATGTGATTTTTAAGAAATTCATGATTGGGCTAGTATTCGATGAATTTTGAGGGTGTAATACTCTAAGAGAATCTACTATCGATGTGAAAATTGATGGAGATGTTTTACTAGATTTTTTGATAGATAACAAGTTTAGGAAGTCGTAGTAACTTTTAACACGAAAAAATCTCTAGATATAGAGTTTACCGTGAAAGAGTTGATTCGCGATGTTGTAATTTGAGAATTGTGTTGTGGCATGGACTCATTTGGAGAAAAGTCCCATGTTTATGTCCAAGGTTGTAGTAAAAAACGGATCCGTTGCAACAGAAAGAGTGCCGTCATAGCAAAAACCTCTATTTCATTGTGAACCGCTGCAACGGTAAAACACAGTAAATCAAGTTTTAAGAACCCAAAAATATTTCTCATTCCCCACATTTTGAAAATGAGTCAAAGATACTGAAAGATGATTTTTTACATATTTTTAGAGGTTTTCATCTTTGGAGGTAAGTTTCTTACATTCTATACTTGAATTACTAAAATTTATTAGAAACTAGTTCATGATGGAAATTGGGGTTTAGCCCTAGTTCGAGAAGTTAATGCAAATTTTGTGAAATGAATATAAAATCAGTAAACAATAATTCTAGGATGATAGAGAACACTAATAGAGTAGAATCATAGTTATTCATACTAAGTAAAATAGGTTTTATGTGGTTTAAAGGATAGAAAATCTTAAGATGACGAATTAAGAAAATTATAAGAAAATCTTAAGATGACGAATTAAGAAAATTTATGATTAAAAGTTGTTAGTTATTAATTTCTTATGGTTAAAATGGACTAATTGATTAATGAGTTTGTTATTATGTTATTTTAGATCAATAATAAGGTGAAAGAAAAAGGAATAACAAGTTTGTGTCCTAGAAATGACTCCGAGTAAGGAATCAAGGTAGGTTGTAGTTTACTGTAGCAATTAGACTTGCTTGACTCTGTGCTTATATGTGATAGAGTGTAGATGATAAGAAAACAGTCGCGTAAAAACCTTGTTTGTATTCACAGAGTAGTGTCCTTATTTATACAGAGTTTGTTCCAACCCCTAAGTCTATTCTACATACAAAATATATTCTATTCTATGATACAAAATACTATAGAAATATTGCCTACCATATATAGAAAATAAAGTTTCCATCTTTTCTTATATGTATCGTGTTCAATACTCCCTCTCAAGTTGGAGAATGCATTGGACAGATGCCCAACTTACAAACAAGAAAATAAAATTATGGGTGACCCAAAGCTTTAGTGAATATTTCAGCGAGTTGAAAATCTGTACCCACATAAGCTGTGGCAATATTTTTCTCAATAAGCTGCTCATGAATATAGTGACAATCAATTTCAATATGCTTGTATATTCATGGAAAACTAGATTGACTACAATGTGCAGAGCAGCCTGGTTTTCACAATACAACCGCATAGGTTGCTGATGAAACACCCCTAATGATGCTAAGAATGGCTGAGCCAAACGAGCTCAAATCTGGTGGTTGCCATACAGTAGGTTGTTTTCCATTTTCCAAGAGATCGGCGAGTTTCCTAAGAGAATAAAATAGCCGGTTAAAGACCGGCATGTCAAAGGACAACTAGCCCAATTAGAGTCACAAAATGCATATAACTACAGATTGCTATCAGCTGAGAAGAAAAGTTCTTGGCCAGAGCTACTCTTTAAATATTTCAAGACTCGTAAGGCTACACCATAGTGTTCAACTCTTGGAGTCTGAAAGAACTGAGATAAGATATGAACAAAATAACAAATTTCTGGTCTAGTAATTCTGAGGTAAATAAGGCGTCCCACTAAACAACGATAACTATTGAAATCAAAACATAACTCGCCCGTAGCAAGGACAAGTCGATGGTTTTGAACCATCGGAGTGGAGACAATTTTAGCTCCCAAAAGTCCTACTTCAGATAAAATATTCAGAGTGTATTTTCGTTGACACAGAAAAAGTCCCTTCTTACTACGAGCAAACTCAACTCCTAAAAAATATTTCTAGGGTCCAAGATCTTTAAGGCAAAAATAATCTGCCAAATATTTCTTGAATATAGAGCAAGCTTCTGAATTATTTCCAGCAACCAACAAGTCATCAACATACATTAGAACTCCAAGAAAATTTTTTCCCTTTTTGAGAGTGAACAAGGTGTGATCTATATGGGACTAAGCAAACCCGTACTTACGGAGAGCTGCTGTTACTTTAACGAACCAGTTGCGTAGAGACTGTCACAGTCCTTAAAGGGATTTTCACAACTTGCAAACCATATTCAATTGAGATGAAACATAACTTGGAGGAAGTTTTATGTAGACGTCTTCATATAAATCGCCATATAAAAAAGCATTATTGATATTAATCAGGTGAATCTCGCATTTTTTAGAGACAAAAATAATGAGAAAAGTACGAACAGAAACCATTTTAGCTACTGGGGCAAAAGTCTCTGTGAAATCGATGCCCTCTTCTTGTTCATTACTCTTAATTACCAATCGAGCGTTGTATCACTCGACCGTGCCATCAGAATTATACTTAATTTTATAGACTCACTTAGTTTGAATAACCTTTTTACTATGGGTAAGAGGTACAAGAGATCATGTTTCATTTTCCTTTAATGCATCAATCTCTTTTCGCATAGCATCCCGCCAATGAGGATCTTTCATTGCTTCCCGAAAAGACCGAGGCTCATTCCTTGAAGTAATAGAAGCAATAAAAGTCCTATGGTCATTAGAAAAATTATCACAAGTGACAAAGTTAGTAAGAGTATAAGTACTTGAGGAAACCGTTTGGTAATATTGAGGCGAGATAGGGTGTGTTCTTCTACCAGAGGTACAAACATAATCCTGCAAGTGAGAAGGAGGTCATTTTTCCCTATGACCATGACCTAAAGCTTCAGTCTCTAATAAAGGATCCCTTCAGATTGAGACGCACTCCCCATGTCCACAACATTATCATGAGAGCTTCTATTTATGGTGTCCATAATAATGTCCTGGTGTACATTCAAACAGTTTTTTTCACGCAAAGGGAATTTCTATTGGATGAGAAGGGATGTATTATAAAAGGCCAGGGGTTCATCCTCTGTTCAGGCCTTAGATATATCAACAGGGAATATCCTAGTGCTAAATGAAAAAATATGTTCATGAAAAATGACATCCTGAGATACAAACATTTTTTTAGTCTCCAAATCATAAACTCGCCATCCCTTTTGTCCATCGGGATACCCAAGAAAAATATATTTTCGACTCCCTGAAACAAATTTATCCTTGATCCTAGATTTGGAATGAGCACAACAAAGAAAGCCAAAAACTCGAATGAAAGAAAGCACGGGCAGTTTATTAAATAAAAGTTCATGTGGAGACTTCCCATGTAGTAGATCAGTTGGTGTATGATTAATTAAAAAAACCACAGTCAAAACACATTCTCCCCAAAATTCAATAGGAAGTTGTTTTTGAAATTTTAATGCTCTAACTACTTCAAGATTATGTTTGTGATAACGGAAATGATTACAGAATATTAAAATAGTCCACAACAACAAGAGAAACCGAGAGTAAGATGGAAATTCACCCTCGGAAGCAACACACAAAAATCGTGAACAAGAACAAGAAATAAAAACACAATAATGCAATAAAAATAAAAGATAGATAAGATGCCATAAGATCTTACAAAACAAAAAGAACCGACATGTGTATCAAGACCCTCAACATCGTAATAATAAAACACCAATCTTCTTACGGTGACCTCTAAGGGAATCAACTCCACTTATAACCACCGTTTCTAAGTAAAAGTTTAATATTGGCTTTTCCAAGCCCTACACAAAACTACTTGGATTTTCCAAGCCCTACACTAAGATACACTCTCAAAGAGACAAGAATTTCAATGTTCTTCAAATATCCATCATAAATTAAAGATCAAATGACCTAATAGAAGACTATTTATAGGCTAGCTTATTATATAACAAAATGGCCAAAATGCCCTTAATGAGAGGGGCGACCTTGGTGTGTAAATTAGGGCCTGCCTTGGAGTTTTTTGGAGTGTTTAAAGCTCTTCAAAATACTTCAACACTTGTGCTCTAGAATAGTCATCAAGGCAAATCCCTAAGCAACCCTCCACACATGGAATTTCTCTCTTGAATGTCCAAAATGAGTCCTCCATGCATGCTCTTATGTCCTTGAGGTGACCAAAGCTTGAGTCTTTAAGTGTTTGCCTCCAATGATGTCATCAAAAGCTATGATGTCCTTTTGACTCGTATCATCCTCCCCTTCTTAAAAAGGATTTGACCTCGAATCCATACCTTGCAAAATCAAAGGGAGGACAAGCAAACACAACTTTCTCATGGAATGGGGGTTAGGATTAGCATAAACAATTATTTCATCATGCCAAGGTTGCATATACTTGATATACAACCAAGGATCCTTTGAATTGAATATTAAAAACTTAATGAAAAATGCACAAAGAATTTGGTTATGGGAATCACCAAGAGGTAAGGAAAAAACAAAGGTCCTAATGGCGTCACATGATCCAAAAAGTAGAATTACCTTTATCTTATGAGCTATAAGACACAATTGTTTCACTACCTCTTCAAGAAACCACACAAAAGGTGGTTCTTTAATTGGTTCTAAAGTCCACAAGACCCATATATCATTATCACTAAAACAAGTGGACCAACCAACAAGTTCCCTACCTATATATAAAACAAATCCAAGATTAGCATGGATATCATCATAATCAAAGAGGTAGTATAGAAAGGAATCAAGTGCAAAGGCATACACAGCCAAAGACAAAGCATTTAAGCACATACATATTCTTCTTTTTGAACACATAGACAACTTGGCATCCAAAAGTCGGGATTCACTCAACTTAAGAACAAGTATGTCAAGCAAGGATGCATATTTAGAAGCCTTACCCCAAGGAGTCAATGACACCTTTGCCGTCGGTTTTTCAAGAATGACTACACATTCCTAACCCTTAAGAGTACTCTCATCTTTAAAAAGATATTTCCATATTTAGGAGGAATTTTGTCATACCATAGTGGGTTGGCATATAGGCTATAGCCTTCAAGATAAGCTATACCATCATTCTCATCACTAGGTTCATTAGGAGTGTTTATATCATCTTCAAACAAGACATTATACCTAAAGAGAGCATGATTTATCCCATGGAAAGATTTGGAACAAGCAATATCACTCTCCATAAGTTCATTATCAAGTTTTAAAGATGTTTCAAGTACATGATTATCCCTATGATCCAAGCAAATATTAGACTCTATACCGTAAGACAAGCGCATGGGTTCACTTTTATTCTTTTGACCAACATTTTTAAATTCATCACACACTTGAGATTCATTAATTACATCACACATAACCTCAAGTGGTGGGATATTTTCACACATAAGCTGATCAACACAAGTTTTAAAATATAATGTACTTTCATTTAACACAATGACTTCAACACTACGTGGACATAAATTGATCTTACAAGAAGAGTCGATTCGGTCATCAATAAGATCAACTAGTGTATCCACACTCACAACATGTACATCATCATCAAGAGGAAAAGAATTAATAGACTCATAATTAGGTAAGCTACTACTCACACTCAATGGGCTACTAGCCTTACAATCAATATTCATATGCACATAAGTGTAAGATTTAGCTATTTTACCTTAAAGTTCGTGAGTATATTCTCCTTCATCTCGATGTTAAGGTCCCTTACAAGATTTGGCAACTTTTTGGATTTCCCTAGTCAAGCTTTCAAAGGAAATCTTCTCTTTTGGCACTTGTTCTCCTCCACTTGCTATGTTGGTACCTACAAAAATGTTCTTAGAAATAGAAGGACAAACAAAGTTAGTTTGGTTTGATGGCAATCCCCCCACTTCACTCATCACAACCTCTTCTTTTTTCACTCCCAGATTGCCACCTTGCACACCCTTACTCCTTTTAATATTTCATTCCTCACAATCATTCGTCTTGGAGTAAGTAATCATGACTTTTGGGGACTTGGGCAGCATGGACGTAATGAGATGATTTCCCCATCGGTCTTTTACAACATTAGGCCTAATTTTTCACATTTGGAACTTTATGTTATGCAAACCAATTGACACCCAACCTTACATGACCTTAGGTCAAGGGAAAAATATTGCACCATACCTCCTCATGGTATTCAATTTAGGAGAATACAACATTTACCCTTTCGGTAATCTTAAACCCGTCCAAGAAATATGGAACAAGTAAAGGTTCTCAAAATATCCCCAAATAATCAATTGTGGATGGAACAATGTAGTTTCTATAGTACCTATCATCTAGCATAATGAGGCAGCTCGGTACCTTACAAATGATAACCTTTCCGGAGTGAACACTCCTTCTTGGATCAACATTGTAAAGCACATGAGTACCCTTTGGCTTTGGAGATGCATGCCCTCTTCTTCTCATGGACTAACCGCCACTATATCTAGTATAACCATTCACACCACTTCGACCTTGGTAAGAAGCACTACAAGGTGAAGACTATGAATCTTCACACTCCACACGTGCACTCTCACTATAGTTCTCATAAGCTTTGTGGCAGGGCAAGAAATATTTTGACAAATGTGCCTTTATGGGAAGGAAAAATGTCACCAGTCTCTTTACATTATGACTCACAAGCGGTTATTGAAATTTCTAAAAATAGTATATACAATGGTAAAAAGAGACATATTCGCATTAGACATGGTGTAGTTAAACAACTATTGAAACATGGTGTTATTTCCTTGGAATATGTAAGATCCAAAAGAAATTTTGGCGGATCCTATGACCAAGGGTTTGACAAGGAAAAGGGTCCTTGAATCTTCGAGGGGGATGGGGCTAAAGCCCATGGATTGAGGTAATATATTGGATACCCATTTGTGATCAAACGAAGCCATATAGGACTTAAATAAACACTACATATCCTATCCCTATGGCATGAGGTAGTGTATTATGAGGTTGAGATTATTTTTGCTCTTAATGATCCATAGCCTTAAGGTGGTATATGAGATAGACTTGATGGATCACCTACGTGAGGGTAAAAGGTCGGTCACCTTTTTATGAAAGACTTGAGTTATCTTTCTAGAGCACTCATGAGACCCAAGGTTTGTGTGCATGACCATAAAAAGTACTTTGTAGTATCGCGGAGGTTGCTTAAAATCAAGGATATGGTATGTGTTGTGGGGGCCTCAACTTATGTCCATCTAGTTTAAGAGTACTTCACTTTTTGGATATTTGTTGTTGCCTCATATCACTACGTATCAATTCAAATCGAAAGATATTGACACTTAAGTATGTGTTCCTTCCTTTTGCCCAAAATTTATTCTTATTCTTTATCTTTGCATTAGTGGGGAACTGTGGAATTAATTCTACATTTATTCATTTAGTGTAATGCAAAGATGAATAACTTCTACGTTACAAAGGAGATGAATACATCTATTCTAAACATCCGTTCTAATAGAATTATGTAATATGTAAATTAATGGTTCTTTAATACCATTAAATATCACTCTTGCAACTCCACTTTTAAATACTATATAAAGGGTGTTTTGGAGAAGATAAAAATACACCACATAAAGAAAGAAACCATCTTCCTCCTTTACTCTTCCTCTTGAATTGTTTTGGGCAACCTCCAAACTTTCAGCCACGAGTGCACGTGTTTGTAAGTAGCTATGGAACCTTGAGGAGCGACCGACTAGAAGGATTTGCACCGGAGTCGGGCCGAAATCGCTTTCAAGATAGTGGCTTGCCACGACTCAATTTTTGTGACTATTCTCTTACTATTATTAATTCCAATTTCATATCAATTTTGTAATAATTTTTCTAACACTTTTCATCTAACTTATCATATATATCAAGAAATCTGATAATCAACTTATCCTAATAAATAACTAACTATATCCTTTATTAACATATTATGTCAAATGATATCTAACTAACCTGCTTTAAGAATTTGGTTCATAAGAGTCTTCTTATAATGCAAGTGGGCATGGGCATTTGTATAGTAAGAAAAGATACGTAAAATAATTAATATGCCGTATATTTCTTTTTAACTAGTCACCATATTTGTATTGGTTACCATATTTTAACTGGTTATCATATTTTCATCAGTGAACACCTAAAACATCAATATAAATTGAAGTAATTAGTTTCAAAAATATATCAATGAATTAAGCAAAAGAAGTTACAGAAGACAGAAATGAAAATTCCTAAAAGTATTCTGCTTCTCGTTGTTGGCTTTGTGAGTTCTCTGTAGTTTTGGCAGCACCACAGATTGGAACATCTTATACGACCTATGTCCGAAAGTATACTATTTCATTTCAATTTTTCCTCTTTAAATGTTATTAAACAAAAATTCAATAATTATATTTGTTGTTGACATTTAATAAAGCCTAAATTGCATCCCATTGATCCAAATATGAGTGACTTTAAATATTTGATCCTAAATAAGAATGTCTTTAAATAATAACCTTTCTTACTTTTTAATATACTAAAAGTACCATTTTGCTCCTCTACACCTCAAATATATTTTAAACTTTCCCTACTCATTTATCTCTCAAATTTTATTTTTAATTATTTTCACTTTTTTATTTTTCCTTTACTTTTATTATTCTATTTTTGTTATTTTCAATTTTTTTATTTTTTTCTTTAATTTTATTATTCTATTTTTTTTATTATTTTCACTTTTCATTTTTTTCTTAATTTTATTTTCATGTTTTAATTCATTTGTCCGAACCTTTATTTTTTTCTCTTTTTTCTCAAGCATTATCTATTTTTTTTTTCAATTCATTTGTATTTAATCTTTATTTTTCCTTTATTTTTGATTTTTATCAGTTATCTTTTTTTTTTCCTGATTTTTCTCAAACTTAGTTTTTATTTTTTACTCTCATTTTTTATTTTCTTAATTTTTTTAATTCTTCGTTTTTTTCT
>NC_061111.1:160160091-160160511 GCF_002878395.1 Capsicum annuum | reverse complement strand
TTTTTCTTTAATTTTATTATTCTATTTTTTTTATTATTTTCACTTTTCATTTTTTTCTTAATTTTATTTTCATGTTTTAATTCATTTGTCCGAACCTTTATTTTTTTCTCTTTTTTCTCAAGCATTATCTATTTTTTTTTTCAATTCATTTGTATTTAATCTTTATTTTTCCTTTATTTTTGTTTTTTATCAGTTATCTTTTTTTTTTTCTCTTTTTTCTCAAGCATTATCTATTTTTTTTTTCAATTCATTTGTATTTAATCTTTATTTTTCCTTTATTTTTGATTTTTATCAGTTATCTTTTTTTTTTCCTGATTTTTCTCAAACTTAGTTTTTATTTTTTACTCTCATTTTTTATTTTCTTAATTTTTTTAATTCTTCGTTTTTTTCTTAATCTTTATTTTTTCTTGCCTTTTTTTT